>NC_134484.1:472709359-472754359 GCF_040206685.1 Ascaphus truei | reverse complement strand
CCCAGGACACCATATATTTATCAGGGGTTTGGCTATTTTTGACGGGAGTCAAACTATGGTATAGCCTGGAAGTAATGCCCTTCATAAGAGGCTGACGTACACACCAGTCTTCATATAGCGTTAACACATGTGGTTGGTTTGGCTTGTAAATAGATTGGATATAGTGCCTAATTTGGAGAAATCTGAAAAATTCAGAGGAGGGAATGTCGTGGCTCGTTTGTAACGAGGTGAACGGAGGGACTTTACCTTTGATGAGAATATCATTAACGCTTAGGAGTCCTTTTTGGACCCAAAGGTTGGATTGTCGGTTATTAGTGTAAAAAGGGAGGGAGGGATCTGAAAACAGGGGTTGCATGATGGATGGGGTACCAGTAAGTTGGAGCCTAGCTTTAAGGGAGTCCAAAAGATTACATGCGAAAGATAGCATCGGGTTTGTGTAAACCGCACCTGGTCTGGATTTTCTATTAAGCCAGAGAGACTTAATTTCGCATGGGGAGCAGATCAATTCTTCTAGTTCGACCCATCTTTTTTCGGCTGGGTTTGAATGCCAACTAACTAGTTGCCCTAGCTGTGCCGCTCTATAGTACTTTTGTAGGTTTGGAAGGGCTAAGCCCCCTTCTAACTTAGATTTATAAAGGATACCTTTGCGGACTCTAGGATGTCTATTTTGCCATACAAATTTCAGAATTTTATTTTGAATATTATTTAGGTCCTTCTGACAAATCTTAACTGGGAGAGTTTGGAAGAGGTACAGTATTCTAGGTAAGATGTTCATTTTAATATCGGCGATCCTTCCGAACCAAGAGATGATGTATGGATTCCAGGTGGACAAGTCCTTTGCAACTTGGTCAAATAAAGGTTTAAAGTTTGTTTTGTATAGGGATGAGTGGTCTTTTGTTATTTGAACCCCTAAATATTTAATGTGGGTCTGATTCCACTTGAAGTCAAAATTAAGTTGAAGTAATTTTACCATATCCTTGAGAAGGTTCAAGCCAAGAACCATAGATTTGGAGTGGTTAATTTTGTATCCTGAGAGGGAGCCGAACTCAGATAGAGCTTGGAAAAGGTTGGGGAGTGAGATAAGGGGATGTCAGTCCATTTTTTAAACAAATTGAATAAAGACAAGTGAGGGTGTAAGGGTACTTACCACCAACAGGAAATGGATCTATTTCACTGTTTGTGATCAGATTATCCTCAGTGTCGGCATCTTCTTTCTCTGACTTAATCTCTAACCTCTCCGGCACAACCACTGGGAAACCTGGCAACGAGAAAAGGAAAATCCATCATGTAAAGCTGGAGGTAGTGGGGGCTCTTCTTCTGATATTGGTACAATATAATACCTATTGTAAAGAAATGTGTTACTCACCCTTCTGGGACAAAATGACTAAAATAGCTGGACATATTATATCTTACCTGCTGGTGGATCTATAAGAAAAAACAAGATTACTGTAGTTTGAGTTTTTGACTCACATAATGTACAAATAACCAGATATTTCCTCCTTGCAGATTTCAAAGCCACCAAAATATCTCCCGTACTCACTTAACAAGCGTGGATCCATGCTGGTAGTGGGCAGTGCTCCTCTGGAAGCGCGGAGATACTGTAGGAGGTTCCTTGATTTATATTTTTGGGATGCCAAGGGTGCCTGTATAAACGAGAAAAAGAAGAAAAGTCATGTGTATGATCTGTTTTTATTGAACAAATATACAGAATTTAGTATAACCTTTCAAACAGCAGAAGACTGCATACTACATATGGGCCTTTATCTTCAATAAATCTGGTGCTGTTTTCTCCAGTCCAGAGACTTTGCTAAACAACCTCTATACCCTCTCAGGTCCAGCAGTTCTGCTCCATACTGACACTGTCTCTCTTATTTATTTGATACGGTGAGAAGTGGGCAATGCAGAGGAAACAGTGCAGTAACGTCCCCTCACCTGACCCCACGTCTCACCACATTAAAAAGGCGGGTTTGATCCCTCCCACCCCCATCTGATCATTATTTTCTTCCATATCAGTAACCTTCATTCAGCCTCTTTGTACCTGGCAGTAACATCCTGCAATACCACAGAACAGAATGATATATTTATAAATGTACTTCTGCAAATTTTATTTAGCCAAAGAAAAGCTCCTTTGGAGAATTAAGAACCGACCATTGCAACTTGATAAAACTTATATAAGGAATCCCTGGAGAAAACCTGAATAATAACACACCATACGTAGAGGTCATGTGTCCTGTGTATGAACCTGCTCCAAGATTGTATAATCGTCCCTAATAACTTCTATCACCCAGACTGTGATCCGGACCAAGACCTCTGTATAAACCCCAAACTCACCTTAGCAAACTAGACACTTTCTACAATTCAATATGCCGCTTTGTCATGCAATGTAACTACAACACTGTGATGGTAGGGTTAGCTGGGGGACCTAATAAAGAGAAATCTCAGCTATTTACCCCTAAATCCATGTAACTTGTCCAGCTATGTAAGGCTTATTTCAGCCAAATGTAATTTAATATCTGGGGGAGAACATGGAATGTATTCCAAAGCCTGTATTACATATTCCCTGTATATGCAATCCCCCAGTGAATCCAAATTGTTCTGTGATGTGATTTGGGCTAGCTGTAATTCGAAGTCCTGTCTTTCACATAATTACCTTATGTCTGTATTTATGCCTGTGTTAGCAATTCCCCCCCCCCGCTAGATACAGTAGTTTGGTATGGTGTGGTGATGGAATTAACATGTTAGCCCTGCAAATGTAAATTAAGTTATGTGCCTGTCATTTCTATGGAGGGAGATTCTGTAAATCCTTTTAGCTGAGCTGTTCTATAGAAAAGATATGATCAGAACAAAGGAAGGGCACTAGTTAATAGAATCAGTTACCAGGTCTGAGCCCCAGGCACTGTTTCTCTTGGCTGGCTACCCTTGCTCATTGTTAAAGGATAGCCACCAAGGGGTATATAAGGAACACTGCTGATCAGAGCACTAATCCACTCTGGGAAGGAGTGTGGAGATGGACTGTGACCAGCTGGAGGTTCATGTCAGAGTGGCTGCTGTGTGCAGCACTCTGATATCCTGAAGCAGACTAGCGAACAGGGTAAACAATTTGAAGTGGGTCCCTGCACCTAGGAAAGGTAGATCTCATTCCCCAGACCCCCGTAAGTGTGTATATTTTTGTATGTTGTGTTCTTGTGTGTTTCCGAGGATTTATCCAAAATAAACCTCATTTCATTTCACTACCTTGTTTTGTCCTGTGATTGATCCCTTAAATATAAATGGTGTTAAAAGACCTGGTCTACTGTGACAAACACACATCACTGCAAAATGCTCAGAGAACTAGATTGGCCATCACTTGAGACAAGGCGCAAATTTCATCTCTCCTGTCTTGCCTTCAAATACAGTACTTCTTGGGCAAGCTACTCGTCTATCTGAACAAGCTCCTCACCCCTACCACATGCAACACTTATCTGAGATCTGACTCCAAGGGACTTCATGGTCCCACGGTTCAAAGAATCCAGCCACTCCTCCTCTTACCGTGCACCTCACAACTAGAACAACCTACCCGAGACTCTCACAGCCACCACCAGTCTAAGTTCTTTCAAAGCTACAGCTGTCTCACATTTTAATGTGGTCTGTAACTGTTACATACGCCTACAACTTATTTTCATTAACTGCAATCTCTTCATGTTTTATGTATAACCCTGTTTACCTAATGTAATGCAATGTCTTTATATATAATGTCTGTGGACATACTTGAAAACGAGAGGTAACTTTCAATGTATTACTTCCTGGTAAAACATTTTATAAATAAACAGTAAGATCTTAATATATATATATATATATATATATATATATATATATATATATATATATATATATATATATATATATATATATATATATATATATATATATATATAATCAAAGGCTCCTTACCAGGCAGACCAGAGAATCCAGGGAATCCAAAGCAGGCACAGCAAGGAAGAGACAGCACACTTGTTAGCAAAAAGAATTGTATTAGTGAAGCAGGCACAAAACACCAACGTTTCGGTCCTAAAAACAGGACCTTTATCAAGGGAGTGCTTACCACAGATAGACCATAACCACCAATATATACCCATAACTAACTACCTTAATTAAAGACAAAATTGCACACACCTGTGTAACTGCAACCTCCTCCGGTGAGGAACAGATGACATCATAACCTGGCGTCTATCTCATGTGCTCACTGCAGTAAGGAGCATCATGGGTAATTAGGGAAACTATGGGAGACCCCCCTCAGTCACAGGAACGGGCTCTACTGTGCATGTGTAGTGCTCAAGTACTGGGTTGCCTAGCAATGACAGGCAACAGGAAGGAGGAAGGAATGAGCAGTGAAGGGAGGGGGGCGGGCCAGAGTGCTCCGTGACAGCAGCTGCAGAGCGCATGGAAGTAGAGGCTGCAGGCAGAAACACATGTATACAATAAAAATGCCACAAACACCACTAAAGTGTATACATACCAGCTGGGCAAAGGGACAGCAGGGAGAAGGGGAAAGGGGGGTGTGTATAGGGAGGGGGGGGGGAAGGGGTGGGGATGGCAACAGGGGGAAAGGGGGAAGAGGGTGGTTGGAAGCAGGGATAGGAAGACATGGTTAGAAATAAGTAACATGTCAGAGATGCATCTAGGTCAAAGCCGTGTAGGTCCATAATGAGGACAGTGCCAAAAAGTCACAAGTCAGGGAAACTGAAATGAGCAAAAAGGCAGAAAGGAGGAGGGCTAATCATCCAGCATCATGATCATAACAGTGGGGGGAAGAGGGGGGGACACTGGAGATAGCATGTAGCAATAATGACATTATACAATACAGCCATTATTAAATAGAGCAATGAAAACATTATTAAATAAAGCATCCAAGTCTGAAGTCCTCGTTAAGACCAAACGGTGACATGGTTTTGAGGTCATGGATCGTCTTCGCCTCCAATTGCAGCAAAAGTTTATTGCGATCACCTCCTCGAGATGAAGTGTCGGCTTGTAAGATGGGCATACACCTTAATGTCGACAGACTGTGTTTTTCTTGTTTGAAATGTCTTGCGACCGGGAGCAGTTTGTAATCCTCCACTGTGCTCGTGTCCAACAGTGCTTTCCTGATAGTAGATCTATGAACAGCCATGCGTTCTTTCAACATACGGCTAGTCTTGCCTATGTAATAAAGCCCACACGGGCACCTGATGAAGTATACTTCATCAGGTGCCCGTGTGGGCTTTATTACATAGGCAAGACTAGCCGTATGTTGAAAGAACGCATGGCTGTTCATAGATCTACTATCAGGAAAGCACTGTTGGACACGAGCACAGTGGAGGATTACAAACTGCTCCCGGTCGCAAGACATTTCAAACAAGAAAAACACAGTCTGTCGACATTAAGGTGTATGCCCATCTTACAAGCCGACACTTCATCTCGAGGAGGTGATCGCAATAAACTTTTGCTGCAATTGGAGGCGAAGACGATCCATGACCTCAAAACCATGTCACCGTTTGGTCTTAACGAGGACTTCAGACTTGGATGCTTTATTTAATAATGTTTTCATTGCTCTATTTAATAATGGCTGTATTGTATAATGTCATTATTGCTACATGCTATCTCCAGTGTCCCCCCCTCTTCCCCCCACTGTTATGATCATGATGCTGGATGATTAGCCCTCCTCCTTTCTGCCTTTTTGCTCATTTCAGTTTCCCTGACTTGTGACTTTTTGGCACTGTCCTCATTATGGACCTACACGGCTTTGACCTAGATGCATCTCTGACATGTTACTTATTTCTAACCATGTCTTCCTATCCCTGCTTCCAACCACCCTCTTCCCCCTGTTGCCATCCCCACCCCTTCCCCCCCCCTCCCTACACACACCCCCCCTTTCCCCTTCTCCCTGCTGTCCCTTTGCCCAGCTGGTATGTATACACTTTAGTGGTGTTTGTGGCATTTTTATTGTATACATGTGTTTCTGCCTGCAGCCTCTACTTCCATGCGCTCTGCAGCTGCTGTCACGGAGCACTCTGGCCCGCCCCCCTCCCTTCACTGCTCATTCCTTCCTCCTTCCTGTTGCCTGTCATTGCTAGGCAACCCAGTACTTGAGCACTACACATGCACAGTAGAGCCCGTTCCTGTGACTGAGGGGGGTCTCCCATAGTTTCCCTAATTACCCATGATGCTCCTTACTGCAGTGAGCACATGAGATAGACGCCAGGTTATGATGTCATCTGTTCCTCACCGGAGGAGGTTGCAGTTACACAGGTGTGTGCAATTTTGTCTTTAATTAAGGTAGTTAGTTATGGGTATATATTGGTGGTTATGGTCTATCTGTGGTAAGCACTCCCTTGATAAAGGTCCTGTTTTTAGGACCGAAACGTTGGTGTTTTGTGCCTGCTTCACTAATACAATTCTTTTTGCTAACAAGTGTGCTGTCTCTTCCTTGCTGTGCCTGCTTTGGATTCCCTGGATTCTCTGGTCTGCCTGGTAAGGAGCCTTTGATTGTATTCATTCATATGGGACTAAGCACCTGTCCTCATCTGTATTTGTGTGCCATCTGCTCTGTTACATATATATATATATATATATATATATATATATATATATATATATATATATATATATATATATATATATATATATATATATCTTACTTACTTATATATATAGTGACAGAGTCAATGTCCTTGTGGACTAGAGAGCTGGTGGAGTGTGTAGGTTCCAGTGTGCAGGAGGTTACATTCCTCTGTGGGAGCTTGCTGCACCTGGAACAAATTAAGCCATCACTTCTAAATGAAGGTTTACAATGCAGAAAATGTCGATGGCGGTGCATCTGCCTAGGAAAAATAGCGTGGGACCAAACTTGCAGGAACTGGGTCCAAATTTTTTTTATTGGCACATAAAAACAGCAACAGCAAAACTCTGACGCGTTTCAGCCGCAACGGGCCTTTGGCAAAGAGTAAAGTAAGCACAACACACATAAAATTTAAATACCCATAATTCCTCCTCCTATGATGACGTATCGGCGCTCTCAACCTATGAGAGTCAATCCGCCTCCTCTCTGACCGGGACGCTGAATAATAATAGCACAGAAAACAGCTGATTGCTCTAAACAAGAAAAAAAGAAAAACACAGGAGCGCACCAAGATAAGAGAAATGAAGTGTATTACAAATAATAAAAGATAGTAACCACTTACATGGAATAAAACTTTAATAATCCCCGATCTCGATGATAACTTCTCTGGTAAGGCATCACATAAGGTATGAAGGGGCAGCATCAATCCTCAGAAATCAGTCCCGCGCGGGACGCCCTACCAGAGAAGTTATCATCGAGATCGGGGATTATTAAAGTTTTATTCCATGTAAGTGGTTACTATCTTTTATTATTTGTAATACACTTCATTTCTCTTATCTTAGTGCGCTCTTGTGTTTTCATTTTTTTCTTGGATACTTGGCATCACCGTCGGAGTTCTCCGTTGGGATCCATCTTGGAGGTGGGGGAAGACACCTTGAACAACAGGAGCAGCAAAAGAACAGAGAGGAATTAATATTCCACATCCTTTAAGAGCAAGAGCGCGGACTGGACACTTTCCCACTGATTGCTCTAAACAAGCAGGGAACACACGGAAACACAAGCATTACTATTTCCCTGTGACGTGACGGCTGAGCCACCCATGAGAAGCTCTCAACTTAGTTATTACTGAGCTTAACTCATTGCTTGCTGAAAACGATAGTATGTGACAGGCTGAGGGAAGACATGGGTACTATATACACACACAGTATATGAAAACCATCTGGAAGAATTTAAACCTTTCACACTATTTGTAAATAAAGGTACAGGGTACCGAATAGAAACGGAGAGCCATGAATTCTAACAAACATTTGTCAAAAACTGTGTGATAATAAAAACTCACTCCTACTAGAAGTGAACTAAAGGGTTAAAAATAAGATGCTGAATATTGGATCATCACAATATATTGCTTATACTAACTGGCACAAGTATATGTAGAGAATGATATTATAACATACAATGTATCCATCAAAAATGTAGATAAGAAACACATACAGGCATACCCCGGTTTAAGGACACTCACTTTAAGTACATTCGCGAGTAAGGACATATCGCCCAGTAGGCAAACGGCAGCTCACGCATGCGCCTGTCAGCACGTCCTGAACAGCAATACCGGCTCCCTACCTGTACCGAAGCTGTGCGCAAGCGGGGAGACTATAGAGCCTGTTACACATGCGTTATTTACATCTGTTATGCACGTATATGACGATTGCAGTACAGTACATGCATCGATAAGTGGATAAAAGGGAGTGCTTCACTTTAAGTACATTTTCGCTTTACGTACATGCTCCGGTCCCATTGCGTACGTTAATGTGGGGTATGCCTGTATTTATAATAAAGATAATAAAGAATAAATAGACCATGCACAAAAAGTAACTGAACAGATATCTATACCAATGACCATCTAAGATCCTTAAATAATTAAATAATACCTATGCATTGGACAATAGTCATACAATACTATATAACCAAAAATTGTGCATGTCCTACATAACTAAAAATAAATAAACCTGAAATCATGAAACAGAAAAAAGAAAGAAAAGAAAAAAGGGGGGCGGGGGGAAGGGTTAGGGAAAGGAAGATGGGAAAGGGAAAGGAAGAAGAAAAAAAAGAAAAGAAGAAAAGAAAAAAGTGAGAAGGGAAATCCGAAAAAGAAAAAGGAACATATAGTAATTAATGTAAAAAATGTTGAAGTTCCCAGTCGACATTGATGCCGGCTGGGGCCAGAGTGTCCAGAGAAAACACCCAGAACATCTCTCTCTTATTTAAGGCATTTAATCTGTCTCCCCCACGTTTGTGGGCCTCAATATGTTCAATTGCCATATATTTGAAGTTATCAACGCCACCAAGGGGACATTCCACAAAATGTTTAGAAACTGGATGTTTCAAATCTTTTTTTCTAATAAATCTCACATGTTCCATCATGCGTTGTTTTAAGGGCCTGATGGTTGCGGCCTACATAACCCTTGTTGCATTTGCACCAAATGTAATAAATTACAAATTGCGTCTTGCAGTTCATAAATGTCTTAATAACATGTGGTTTTCTAAAAATTTTAACAAAAAGTGTTTTTGAAGGATGGGCAAATTTGCATATCTTGCATGCTCCACATTTGAAAAAGCCTTTAGTTGTTTTTAATGCTGGAATGGCTTTTGGTGAAAAAAGGCTGGGAGAAAGGTGATTGGCTAGTGTCTTTGCTTTTTAAAAAACTATCTTAGGACCCCTTTCAACAAAGGGAAGGAGGTCAGGATCTAGATAGTTGAGGATTCCCCCCCCCCCCCCCCCCTTCACAGCTAGGCGGCGTCTCCATGGGTGGGCGGGTTGGAATCCCCCCCCCCTTCAGAGGTTAGCGGCGGTTGCTCACATTTGGTTAGTGATTTTCTCCCCCCCGCCTTCAGAGCTCGGCAGCAGTGGGTCACTGGGGGGGGCGGGAGGGTTGTGATTCCCCCCCCCCCCTGTCGCAGGCGGGAGGGTTGTGCGGCTCACTGCAGGTGGGTTAGTGACAGGGTGCGGCGGCACCTTGCGGGTAGATCTGCGGCGGCTGACTTTGCGTCCGGTGTGTATTGTATGTCTTTATTTATATAGCGCCATTAATGTACAGAGCACTTCAGGGGGTGTGACAGGGGGGGTGGCGGCAGCGGACTTACTGTGGGGCGGGGTGTCCGCTGCGGTGGCGGGCGGGAGCAGGGTCGTCAACAGAAAGCATGGGGCACAGGACAAATGAAAGGAGCAGGGCACCCCCCTCCCCCAACCCATAGCGCACCTACCAGGGAAAAATATTTTTTAGCGCACAACTTGAACGTTATTGTTTTCTTATTGTCATACCGAAAAAAAGATTACAATGCAACCTGTTTATTTTTATATTTTACACAAAAGACAGGTGACTGAGTGGGTGGGTGCGTGACCGGGTGACAGAGTGGGTGCGCGGGTGGGTGACAGAGTGACGTGAAGGCAAGAGTGGGGGAGGGGGTGAAGGCAAGAGTGGGGGGGTGGGGTAAAGGCAAGAGTGGGGAGGGGGGTGAAGGCAAGAGTGGGGAGGGGGGTGAAGGCAAGAGTGGGGGGGTGAAGGCAAGAGTGGGGGGGTGAAGGCAAGAGTGGGGGGGGTGAAGGCAAGAGTGGGGGGGTTAAGGCAAGAGTGGGGGGGGTGAAGGCAAGAGTGGGGGGGTGAAGGCAAGAGTGGGGGCATGTGAAGGCAAGAGTGGGGGCATGTGAAGGCAAGAGTGGGGGCATGTGAAGGCAAGAGTGGGGGGGGTGAAGGCAAGAGTGGGGGGGGTGAAGGCAAGAGTGGGGGGGTGAAGGCAAGAGTGGGGGGGTGAAGGCAAGAGTGGGGGGGAATGAAATCCAAGAGTGGGGGGGGGTGAAGGCAAGAGTGGGGGGGGTGAAGGCAAGAGTGGGGGGGGGTGAAGGCAAGAGTGGGGGGGGGTGAAGGCAAGAGTGGGGGGGGTGAAGGCAAGAGTGGGGGGGGTGAAGGCAAGAGTGGGGGGGAATGAAAGGCAAGAGTGGGGGGAATGAAAGGCAAGAGTGGGTGGGGAGTGAAAGGCAACAGTGAGGGGGGAGTGAAAGGCAAGAGCGGGGAGGGGAGTGAAAGGCAGGAGCGGGGAGGGGAGTGAAAGGCAGGAGCGGGGAGGGGAGTGAAAGGCAGGAGCGGGGAGGGGAGTGAAAGGCAGGAGCGGGGAGGGGTGAAAGGCAAGAGCGGGGGGGTGAAGGCAAGAGTGGGGGGGGGTGAAGGCAAGAGCAGGGGGGTGAAGGCAAGAGTGGGGGGGGAGGGAAAGGCAGGAGCGGGTGTGCGTGCTAGAGGCGGCAGCGGGAGAGAGGCGACGGCCTGGAGTATGCGGCGTGCGGGAGAGGTGAGCGGCAGGGAGAGAGGCGAGGGCCGGAAGTGTGCGGCGTGCGGGAGAAAGGCGACAGCCTGGAGTATGCGGCGTGCGGGAGAGGTGAGCGGCAGGGAGAGAAGCGAGGGCCGGAAGTGTGCGGCGGCCTGGAGTATGCGGCGTGCGGGAGAGGTGAGCGGCAGGGAGAGAGGCGAGGGCCGGAAGTGTGCGGCATGCGGGAGAGAGGCGACGGCCTGGAGTATGCGGCGTGCGGCCGTGAGAGGTGTGTGGCAGGGAGAGAGGCTGATGGTGCGCTTCGAGGGGGGTGGTAATGCAGGTGTGAGGGACTGATCCGGCGGGGGTGCGGATGGAGGTTGCGGCCCGGGTGTGGCTGGTGGGTTTCGTGGCAGATGGCGGGCCGGGTCGAGGTGTGGGTGGGGGGGTTGCAGGGGCGCTCGGTGAGGAGGAGAATCTGCGGCTGCACTGCGCTCAGAGGGGCACGCGGTGTAGCCATGGAGGGCGGGACACACGGGGGGGTAAAGTACACCGGCCAATGAGAGCCGTGGGGGGGTGGGACACAGGGGGGGGAGGCGTGAGCCAATGAGAGCCGTGGGAGGGCGGCGGCCCACGGACCGACGGACCAATTTGATTGCCCCTAGACACAGAGGGACACAGGACAGCCAGACACACATACAACGGTTTGAAAAAAATATATATATAGATGTGTTTCTTATCTACATTTTTGATGGATACATTGTATGTTATAATATCAATCTCTACATATACTTGTGCCAGTTAGTATAAGCAATATATTGTGATGATCCAATATTCAGCATCTTGTTTTTAACCCTTTAGTTCACTTCTAGTAGGAGTGAGTTTTTATTGTCACACAGTTTTTGACAAATGTTTGTTAGAATTCATGGCTCCGTTTCTATTCGGTACCCTGTACCTTTATTTACAAATAGTGTGAAAGGTTTAAATTCTTCCAGATGGTTTTCATATACTGTGTGTGTATATAGTACCCATGTCTTCCCTCAGCCTGTCACGTACTATCGTTTTCAGCAAGCAATGAGTTAAGCTCAGTAATAACGAAGTTGAGAGCTTCTCATGAGTGGCTCAGCCGTCACGTCACAGGGAAATAGTAATGCTTGTGTTTCCCTGTGTTCCCTGCTTGTTTAGAGCAATCAGTGGGAAAGTGTCCAGTCCGCGCTCTTGCGCGGGACTGATTTCTGAGGATTGATACTGCCCCTTCATACCTTATGTGATTCCTTATCAGAGAAGTTATCATCGAGATCGGGGATTATTAAACTTTTATTCCATGTAAGTGGTTACTATCTTTTATTATTTGTAATACACTTCATTTCTCTTATCTTGGTGCGCTCCTGTGTTTTTCTTTTTTTCTTGTTTAGAGCAATCAGCTGTTTTCTGTGCTATTATTATTCAGCGTCCCGGTCAGAGAGGGGGCGGATTGACTCTCATAGGTTGAGAGCGCCGATACATCATCATAGGAGGAGGGAATTGTGGGTATTTAAATTTTGTGTGTGTTGTTTTTACTTTACTCTTTGCCAAAGGCCCGTTGCGGCTGAAACGCGTCAGAGTTTTGTAGGCAGATGCACCGCCATCAATGAATTTTCTGCATTGCATACCACTTCGGTAGGAGCACGCCCCACAGCACCTGGATCTTCAGTGATTTGTGAGTTATTCTTGCTTTATTCCATTTGTACCACTGTACCTTAGCCAGTGACACCCATACAAAATTTACCTGTTACAAAGGTTAGTGGGAGTCCACATAGAGTGGCTTGAAATAGGTTACAAGTGACATGGTTATGGATTAACAACGCTGTGTGTATTTGGAAAGACATTTGATTATATACAAATGGTACATGGACGTTCCTTGTTTGATCTCCTATTCCTTCACCTTAAATGAAGGTTTAAAAGGCAGGAAGTACACTGCACAGATGAGCTAGTTTCCGCCTTGGAGGGTAGAGAGGCTTGTCCCAACCAAGAGGGATCATGTTTGTTCTGGACTCTAGATCTGCAGGAAGCAGGCCTGAGGGGTTCAGCTAGGACTTCCACCCATGATACAGATTGCCAAGGGCTGGACACAGCCTGCTCCCCGGAACCGGCGTTCCGAGCTTGCTGAAGGAGCTACACCCAGGGAGGGAATCCCCTGCAACGCCAGATAAGAACTTTATATCTTTCTTTACCATAAAGACTGTTATATTTCTTGTTGGACTGTTGTATTGCAGCATATGTTTTGGGTTGGTAACCAGCTTAGCTGGCGGTCCAGTTAGAAAGGGCCAGAGTGTTTAGTTAGTTTTTCCTAAAGGGAATAAGATTTTATATTATGCTTTATTTTGCCTTAAAGGGACAGTGTACCCATTTTTTAGCGATATTTGTGGATTAATAAAACCACTATAGTTAAGCCTAACATCGTGTTTGACGTCTTACTGACCCTGCCGCAGTATGTATGTAGCACCATGTTCATAGCGCGTCACAGCAGTAATACACGTGACATAATAAAACACATAAGGAGAATAAGCGCTTCAGACATGACAGTAACAATAGGAAAGGGGGTCCCTGCCCCGAAGAGGTAACAACCTGAGGGGTAAGTAGGGAGAGCTTACAGAGGCAGTAGGAGGGTGTTATGGTCAGTGCGTCTGCCCTTTGGAGCAGCAGTCCCTAATAAATGGGTAAGTGCAAATAATGACAAGCGCAAACTAATTACTTATTTAACCAATATATAAATGGACCAAATAATATAAGATATAATTAATATAAATTAATATAAATAGTGAAATATACACACATGCATGCAATATATAGATGTTCAAAAAAAAAACTCTACTGAAACTGCAGCTCTGAGAAAATGTTTTTAAACAACACAGAAATGCAGCAGGAAAACAACGTGCAAGATCACCAGTGTATGTAATAAACACAACAATACACAAAAACCGTGACAAAAGAGGTAGAAGTGAAAAGAGGATGAATCTCCCACTCACATGTTTGAGGAGCACGGTAAATCAATGGGGAGTATACTCCCGATGTGGTGCTGCAAGCAACCAATGTATGGAAAAAAGAAAAGGCAAAAATAGTGCAATACAATTTAATACAAAAAAAGTGGGGGAAGTAATGCACTTACACAAACAGTACTGTAGGTCAAATGCACATAGAATTGGGTGGAGATGCAGGGGAACGCTAGCTCTTCTTAGTGTCCTCTCTCTCCGTCAGCCCAGCTGCTTGTCGCAGGCCACGTGGAGAAGGCTTGACTGATTTCCAGAGCCTCATATAATCATGCGAACATGAAATCAGGATGCTGGGGTGAATGTAGCGGGGAAAGGGATCGGAATATCGGAGGGCTCACTGTGAGGCGAGTCACCCAACAAACCACCAACCCCGATATCCCGCAACCCCCACTAAACCTGTGTCACACAGAGACCAGGAGCCTGGGCACTACGCGAGTACTCGCTATGAAGATGCCGTCAGAAGTGGAGCAGCCGTGGATCCGTCCATTGAGCAAGAGTGTTCCAGCCAAGGTATGTAGAAGGGTAAAAAATGCAGAAGAGGCGGTGCACTGCTATCTAGATAGTAATGGAGTTACAAACGCAATTGAATGAAAAAAGCAGCGTTTAAAACACGAGTACGGATGTAAACGCCTACGCACAACTCTGACAAAGTTCCCACGAAACGCATTGGAGTCAAGGCTCTTCCGCATTTTTTTCCCAAAAAAATAGCAGACATCTTGCATAAATTCTACGCAGACCTATATAATCATCCAAACATTAACCTGGATCAGCAGGAAGGATTCTGGAGAGATGTGAGACACCCTCAGCTTTCAAGAGAACTCCAAAAATATTCCAAACATTCCCATCACCGCAGAAGAAGTCTCTAGAGCGATTAAACATCTTAAATCACTTAGAGCTTCGGGACCTGATGGTTACTCGGCCGAATATTTTAAACATATAACTGTAGAAATAACATCTGGTAGAGGTATATAATCAAATAATGTCACTATGAGAAATCCCCGTAGGTTTCCGTTCCTCTAAGATCAGGTGTGTCTGCTAAATTGCATAGATTAGGAGCAGGGGTGCGCAAACTTTTGAAGCTGTGCCCCCTGCCTGCTCCCCCTCTTACCGGCGTCATTTGACATTGCGTTGCCATAGTGAAGCGTCATACCAAGCTTCTGAATCCCGGTAAGTGACGTTGCAGAGGGCTCACGCGATCCCCCGGCATTTAATTTAAATGCCTTGGGGAAGAGCGCGTGGCCAGTGCAACAACCACCCCCCCAGAAAAATCTCGCAACCACCAGTTTGTGCACCGCTGTATAAGGGCAGGTTTGCACAATTTTGGGGGCGCGGCACTTACAGAGGCCCCGCGCTCTTCCTGATGACATTTAAATGTAATGCCGGGGGAACGGCGAAGGCCTCTGTAACTTCCCTTACCTTGGCTCAGACGGCTTCTGGCGATGCGTCGCCATGGCAACACAGCGTCAAATGGCGCCCTGGGGTCATGCAACATCAGAATGCCGGAGGTAAGGAGGGGGGGATGCTAGCAGGGAGGGGGGGGTGGGAGAGCCGGCAGGGGGGCGCAGGGGAAAACGTTTGCGCACCCCTGGATAAGGGGACTTTCATAGGCCTTTATTGCAAGTCGGCAAAGAAATAAAAAAGTATTTCTTGAAGGGTGCACTCAGCCTCTTAATAAACAAGGGAGCTCAATGTGTGAGTCACTGGAAAGGGATGGTTGCCCATCCCCACTAATACAAATATACATATATAAACAACCCTGTGATCAGTAGGAAAGGGGTGTATATTAGTACTTGGATTCACAGTTGCTGACAAAGCCTGTAATTTGGCTGTTACCTCAGCCCGTTCAGATCCCTGTACAGAAACAAAATGTTGTTCCTAAAATGCTGGTCACCCATTTTTCCAGCAAGTAAAGACAATATTATCATATGCATTTACCTGCTTGCTGGTACCCTACTGATCACAGGGTTGTTAACCCCTGTATCACACCAGAGATATCTTTGATATACTATAGATATCTAAGGGTATTTACAGGAGATTTTGTCCCACAGATTAACTAAAAACCGTATATCGCTAATAATTAAATATACGCACTTAGCTTTATTATTCACTTTATTTTTTTATTATATATTATACAGATTAGGTAGTGTTATAGATGTCACTTTTCACTTTGATTTAGCGATTTAGATTTCAGTTAATCTGTGAGGATACTATCACCACTACCTCATTACAGGCATACCCCGCATTAACGTACTCAATGGGACCAGAGCATGTATGTAAAGCGAAAATGTACTTAAAGTGAAGCACTCCCTTTTTTCCCACTTATTGATTCATATACTGTACTGCAATCGTCATATCCATGCATAACTGATGTAAATAACGCATTTGTAACAGGCTTTATAATCTCCCCGCTTGCGCACAGCTTCGGTACAGGTAGCGAGCCGGTATTGCTATTCAGAACGTGCTTACAGGCGCATGCGTGAGCTGCCGTTTGCTTATTGGGCGATATGTCCTTATTCGCGAGTGTACTTAAAGTGAGTGTCCTTAAACCGGGGTATGCCTGTATACAGCTACCTCACAGAATTACCAGCAGTAATAACAGTATATACATACATCTGTTAAAGCTGCAGTTCAGTTTATTTTTTTTATTTTTTTTATTACTTTTTTTACTTCAATAGCTTCATGTGGGCAATCTCTACTTACCTAAAGAACTGTATAGCTGTCAGTCAATCCGTTCTCCATGTATTGATCGGCGAAATTTGGCGACATTTTTAAAACTGGCATTTGTTTATAATCTGCTTCTATCAGTCAGTGGAAGATCATGAATATTCATGAGTCTCCCAGTGACGTGTGCTCGCTCCCGATCTGCCGCTGTGTGGTGCCCCCTTCTGCCCTGATCCCTGTGGCTGCCCCGCTGCCCGTGCGGGAGATGGAGGGGGGTTGCGCTGCCCCCGGAGGGGGGGGGGGGGTGAAGCGGGTGATGTGTCCCCCTTCTGCCCCTCTCCCTGTGGCTGCCTCGCTTCCCGTGCGGGAGATGGAGGGGGGTTGCGCAGCCCCCGGGAGGGGTGGGGGGGGTTGCAGCAAGGTGGTGTGTGTGTGTGTTATATATAGTGTGTGTGTGTGATAGATATATTATATATTAGTGTTTTGTGTGTGTGTGATATATATAGTGTGTGTGTGTGATTATATATAGTGTGTGTGTGTGATATATAGTGTGTGTGTGATTATATATAGTGTGTGTGTGTCTGTGTGATATATATATATATATATATATATATATATATATATATAGCGTGTGTGATATATATAGTGTGTGTGTGATAATAAGTGTGTGTGTGTGTTAAGTTATGGTGAGTAAAAAAAGTGACAAAAACCCTCCACAGCAAAGCAAATATGCAAATGTAAATACAACTGTATGCTCATCTGCATGTCTTATGCAGGTCTGCAACCCCGCCTTTCCCCATTATCACCCAGCACACAGCACTTCCACAGCAGCAAGGGATTCACACTAATATATATATATATATATATATATATTGTGTGTGTGTGTGATATATATATAGATAAAAAAAAATTGTATGTGTGTGTATATAGATATCTATATATCTATATGTGTGTGTGTGTGTGTGTCACCACAAGTACCCAGTCACCCACCCTCTCCCTCACCCACCCACCCTCTCCCTCACAGTCACCCACCCTCACCATCAACCACCCACCCTCACCCAAACTTCTCCGTCACTCATTTATATCTGTCTTTTTTTTACTAGATTAGTGAGGTCATCCAATATTTTCCTTTACACACACGCACGTAAGGAACTATGTACAGCAACAAGGACTAATTGTAGTAAAGTATAAATGTAATACAATAAATAAACGGTTATGTCAAAAACAAATGTTATTAGTTCTTACTAGGAATTTTATTCCATTTCTTTTTTTAAAAGGCGGGACTGGGGCGAGTAGATTTTTGGGTGATTTGTCTAAATAGAGATTGTGTGTGTGTGTGTGTGTGTGTGTGTGTGTGTGTGTGTGTGTGTGTGTGTGTGTGTGTGTGTGTGTGTGTGTGTGTGTGTGTGTGTGTGTGTGTGTAGATCTCTCTCTCATATCTATCTATATAGATATATCTATCTATACACACGTGTGTGTGTGTATACACACACACGTATGTGCGCACCCCAGCGGTCTGACAGAAGTATTCTCTGACTTCCGGTGTCTGCCGCTGCCACAGCGTAACTCCTCCCTACCGCCCTCCTGTCCCATTCACATTGTCCTCTTCTCCCTCCTCCACCAACTGCTGTCCTCTGCCGCGCTTCGCTGCAGGATGCCGTCCTTCTCTCCCTCCGCCGCTGGCTGCTGACCGCTATATATCCATACATACATACATACATATACACACCAGAATATATGAGTTCTTCAGTATTTGTTGATACCTTTTTTTATTTGGACCAAGAATTTGTGTCATGGGACAAGCTTTCAAGAGTTTTCCTCTCTTCCTCAGGTCAAGCAATGCCATAAATATATACACACATATACATACACACTGTGTGTGCGTGTCTATGTATGTGTGCGCATGTTTATGTGTGCGTGTGCGCATGTTTATGTGTGGGTGTATATGTGTGCGCATGTGTGCATGTATATGTGCGTGTGCGCATGTATGTGTGTGCGTATGTTTGTGTGCGCGTGCGCATGTTTGTGTGCGCGTGCGCATGTTTGTGTGTGTGTATATGTGTGCGTGAGCGCATGTATGTGTGCGTGTGCGCATATATATGTGCGTGTGTGTGCATGTATGTGTGCGCATGTGTATGTGTGCACATGTGTATGTGTGCATGTATACCTGTATGCGTGCGTGTGCATATAAAATCTATATCATACACACACACACACACACACACACATACATACATACATACATACATATACACCTAAGCACCGCAGGGCCCTGTGCCTGCAAAATGTCTCTGTAAAGTGCTATGTAAAACTAGAAGCGCTATACTGTACAAGAACAAGTCATTATTAATTTTAATACACACACATTGAATTGTACACATTCACACAAAATTAAATATACATATTGTTTACAGTATGATATATACAGATTTAATTTTAAATGAGTTGTTAATATTTAACATTAACAACACACGTGCAATGGAATAAGGTTTAATTAATTCATTCATTCTGAGCTACTCTCCTTTTCTGCTGCTGCTGCTGCTGCTGCTCTGACAGTTCTGTGGGGAAGATCATGGGACCAGGCAATGACTGATACATTTGTGCTCATGCTCGTGCACGGCTGTGGAGGGGGCAGGACTCACAAAGGGGTGTGCCAGAGCCTGTTACAGAAAAGGAAGGGGTTGTGCCTTTATAAAGGGTTGCTATAGAAACAAAAATGCTCATTACATTAGAATACATAAAATATTGTCTTTCAAAGTTGTTTTTAAAAAAAAAGAAAATGCTACAAGTATTTTCTCACAGTACAGAACTGATTTATTAAAAAAAAACACACATGCAGGATATTGACTGAACTGCAGCTTTAAGCAGCGCTATTCATTTAGGTTTTAAACAGTATTATTATTTCTTGTTAATAAAATATTTGTATTAGTGGGGATGGGCAACCATCCCTTTCCAGTGACTCACACATTGAGCTCCCTCGGTTATTACGAGGCTGAGTGCACCCTTCAAGAAATACTTTTTTAGTTCTTTGCCGATTCAGTCCCTTATTTCTAGCTGCACCACTCACACTTATAAGCTGAGTGGGAACTGCTCTTTTTTTAATAAACACTTTATTGCAAGTACCTTCATCCAGCACAAGTAGAGGGACTGCAGTGGGACCTATTTTTATGTGCAATATGTTGAATTGTCTGTGTATGTATTATATGTGTGTCCAGCCATTAGGGTTAACTCATTAGTACAAGGTGATAATGTCTCCTCTGTGGGATCTGGCTAAGTTTGCCTATACTGAAGCCATGCGTATTGATCCTGAGAGTCATCCTGAATAGGACGTACTGTGCCCCTGGACTGGCTGACCGGTTGAAATTCTGTTGCTGTTATCCAATTCTTACATACAGCTGTAGCCATGTCCCCCTCTGACCTCTGGGCTGTGGGAGGGGGACAGCTATAGGTACACCTCCGGGGGCTGCTGCAGGAAGGCAGAGGGGCAACATGGTTGACGGGAAGCTCTGGGCCAGTGGCTCTGAGACAAGGCCTAGTGTATCCCCCCTTACGGAAGGCCCCTTAGATAGGGACCCTTTCCCATTTACTGAGTAGTGTAAGGGACACAAGAAGACGCAGCGCGGTGACTGTGGCTTGTGGTCTGGGACCAGACCCCCTACATACAGAGACTCTTAAAGGTGGGACCCTCCTACGGGAGGCCACCCAACGCAGAGGCGGACGACGATGTCGCTGCAACAGCGGATCCTCATCGCTAAGACAGCCGCACTGAGTACTGGAGTACTCGGCAGGTACCTCAACAAAGTGCACCAACAACTCACAGGGTAGCACTACTCCCTACACTTTTGGGTGGGCCCTGACATTGGGCAAAAGGACATCTGGTTATTGGTGTCTAGCACCTAATGTACTTTGGGGACACACGTGGGTGGTACAGAGCTGGGGTTGTTATACGGTGTGGTACAGGGTACTGTTCATGGTTCATAGTAAAGGTTGTTATTATATACAGACGTGTGTGTATTAATGGTATTGTTCCTGGGAGGGGCTTACCCTGCTGCGTCAGGATCCCTTTCAGGTGGAGGCGCTGCACAGAGGTGGGCATCTCATCACACAAGGCTCCCAGTGGCGGAGGCTCCGGCCTTCTGTGAGCCAACAAGTAACGGCAGTACCGGTACACTCTTTATTAAGGTGATAGGGGGCTACACAGTGTAGAGTGGAGACTGATGGCAGATACAACAGATCTCTATAAAAAGAGGGGGGGCATTTTTAGGAAGGAAAGTTATACAGGGAAATACCAAATAAGCAAATATGGGGAAGGATGTTGATCCAGGGAGAAATCTTCCATTATATAGAGTCAGGAAGTCATTTATTTTTCATCTTATGAGACATCATTGGATGATATGTCACTGGGGGGTTTTTTTTTGTATGCTTTCCTCTGGATCAAAATACTGCAAATACAAATGTAGCCAGGTCCCCCCCTTGGTCCCCTTGTACCTCCATGGTCCCTTGTACCTGGCTGCGGCAGGCGCTCCGGTGTAGCGAGTGTTGCGGTGAGACTGCGGCTAGTAAGGGAGGCGTGCAGGGATCATGAAGGCTGGCGAGTGGGTCGCTTGAGCTCTGCCGTCTTGCCGATGCTTGCGCATGCGCAGTAGACCATCCGCGCATGCGCAATGGGGAAGCAAGTTGCGGTGGCCATATTGGTACACTTCGCCCATGCACAGGAGGCATATATTAGCAGCGGCCATTACCAAAAGGACTCCGCGAGGGACTACAACCCCCAGCAGCCCATGGGGCTGTTAGTCGGAGGGCGAAGAATAGCCCTGAGAAACCCTAACCATTACCACATTATGTGGCGAGCTCCTATTGGCCCAAGCAGCACACGTTTGGTACTAGGTGGCGAGTAGATTTTTTGGTGATTTGTCACACACACACACACACACACACGCTAGTGGGCATGGCTAAATGTATACAACAAAAAAACAAAAATGCCCAAAGCTACTTCCATTGTGACAAAAATACACAGAGCAATACGTATATATCTCTTGTAAAAAGGGTCATTTAGTTTAACCCTTTGGCCAAAGCGTCTTAAGCCTGCTGCCACTTACAAGGCATGACCTGGGTTAAAATTCTTATTTACCTGTATAATAACAGGACGAATGATCACATTGGATCTGTCACAACCTGGCAAAATGAAACTGACCTGCCAACTTGGAAAGTGAGGTGGGGCAAGCTTAAACCTTGGGGGGGAGGGGCCACTACCCTCCCATAAGACAGTTATGACAGATCCAATATAATCATTCTTCCTGTAATTATACAGATAAATAAGAATTTTAACCCAGGTGAGTGTTAGGACCTACTTTCGGTCATGCCTTGTAAGTTGCAGCAGGCTTAAGACGCTTTGGCCAAAGGGTTAAACTAAATTACCCTTTTTACAAGAGATATATAGGTATTGCACGGTGTATTTTTGTCACAATGGAAGTAGCTTTGGGCATTTTTGTTTTTTTGTTGGCGAAGAATAGCCAATAGGGCTGCAGAAATCCCCTGCCCTAAGATTGCTACATTTGGCACGCCGAGAGCCACGCCAGCCGGAGCTGGGTCAAAGAAGGGTAAGGATGTGTTCAGGGTGCCAGTGGCCCCTGAACTAAGCAAGAGACCCCCTTATAGGCCCCGACTGCCCTTAGCTTGTGGATGCTGCAGGGAAGGCCATAGCTAGGGACACTTCCCCAGAAGTGCTATAGCTAGACATTGCACGGCGGAGACAGACGCCACGTGGTTACTGCGGCCTGCGGTCTGGGACCAGGCCTATCGATTATCAGAGACTCTTGATAGGGATACAATCCAGCGGGATAATGTAACTATGTACAGTCATTTTGCCTCTCATCGGGGTCTGAATCCTGAGCAAGCAGCAGTACCGGCACCATGTAAACAGTAACACTGAGGTTGAATCAGGGGAACCTGGTTCAATTCCTGGTGTCAGCTCCGTGTGACCTTGTGCAAGTCACTTTATCTCACTGTGCCTCAGGCCCCAAAAACATAGATTGTAAGCTCATCTGGGCAGGGACTGCTTCTGTAATAATACTATGTGCTAATGAGGGGAAAAAGCACTATATTAAATACAGATTATTATTATATACATACAAATAAAGAAACCATAAAAAAGGGATTAAGCAGATATATTAATATATTCTCATGATTACCTTGTTGCTGCTTGTGAGTGAGTCCTGCCGGCCTGTGATTACTCCCTGTATTCCTCCCTCACTGGTCCCAGTCCCCTGCTGCCCAGTACATTAGTGGCTATTTGCCCAGACTGCAGATCTCAGGAGGCCGGGATGTGAGCAGCTAATGAATGTCTGAAGCTTCCTATTGTGCAGGAGAAGAGGACAGTCCCACTACCCTTATGGGGGTTACTGCCCCGTTTATCCTCTGCCCCTCCTTTATCAGCCCCTCAGCAGCTGCTCATTTCTCCTGCATGATAACACAGCCCTGTCTGTACCTGGGGAGGGGACGCCTCATATTTATTCGTCTCTCTCCTGTAAACCAGATATTCCCTCCTGTGTCCCTCCCATCCCCCTGCTAGCTGTGTCCTCCCCTCCCTCCTGTGTCCCTCCCCCTGCTAGCTGTGTCCTCCCCTCCCTCCTGTGTCCCCTAACCCTGCTAGCTGTGTCCTCCCTCCTGTGTCCCTCCCCCTGCTAGCTGTGTCCTCCTCTCCCTCATCTGTCACTCCCCCTGCTAGCTGTGTCCTCCCCTCCTGTGTTTCCTCCCCTCCCTCCTCTGTCACTCCCCACTACTAGCTCTGTCCTCCCCTCCCATCCTGTCACTCCCCCTGCTAGCTCTGTCCTACCCTCCCTCACGTGTCCCTCCCCCTGCTAGCTGTGTCCCGTCCCCCCCTGCTAGCTGTGTCCCCCCCTGCTAGCTGTGTCCCCGCCCTGCTAGCTGTGTCCCCCCCCCCCTGCTAGCTGAGTCCCCCCCCCCCTGCTAGCTGAGTCCCCCCCCCCCTGCTAGCTGAGTCCCCCCCCCCCCCTGCTAGCTGAGTCCTCTCCCCCTGCTAGCTGTGTCCTCCTCTCCCTCCTGTGCCCCCCCCCCCTGCTTGCTGTGATGTTCTGCCTGTGCTCACACCTCCCCTGCTTGTTCTGTGCAGACACAATTTGCATTTACACAGACAGGAGCTGATACACAGACCAGTGTGTAACCTTTTTTTAGTTAAGGAACCCTATAATTATATTGTGAAATTCTGAGGGACCCCAACCCTCTCTAATAGCGTGTCTGCGATCAGACATATGTGGTATAGAAGAGGTTAATCAGACGCTTTGTAATTTCTTCTGCATTTGGCACAATTTGAAATGACCTGAAAATGACAGGGAACCCTTTAGGGATGCCCAGGGAACCCCTGTTGAAAAACCCTGTATTAGACATGTAACGGGTATTCCCCCCCCCCCCAATCGCAGATCTGATGTGGGTGCAAGGAACATACGGTGTTACCATAGGTGTGGTGCATTACCTGTTGGCTCGCAGGAGGGCTGAGCTTCCGCCACGGGGAACCTGGGGCAATTATACTAGGGGTAACCACTTACTCAATTCAGCGCCTCCACCTGCGATGGCTCCCACCAGAGGGGGAGTGGTTCCTCGCAGGACAATACAATAATCACATACACGGGAATATATATATTAACGAGTGACTTTACTAACAAGCAATATAACATATCACGCAATACCTTTATATAACCTGTGTCCCTCTCTAGAGGAGACACCTACGGCGTCGCGCAGGACGCTTCCCCAACACCAGGTGATCCCACCCAGTGTCCCGAGAATCCCACCCAATGTCCCGCACTCTTGGAGAGAACGTGGGTGACTGCGCAGTCACAGTTACACTAAGGGGCCCGTTGGTGCACTTATGACTGTATGGTACCTGCCGAGCACTCCGGTACTCGGATCAGCAACTGGCTTCGCAAAGGGTCAGACGTGTGATGAATCCGTCTGATCCTCCAACCGAACTCCTTTGTACGCAGACCGCCAGGGCGGTCTCCCTCTGGAATAGTCTCTGCGGACCCCAACGTGGGTCCGAACCGCTTTACAGGAACCGCAGCGTCCGCTGAGTCCCTAACTAACACTTGGTACTAACGTGACAGGAACCCTAACCTAGGGCCTGTCCCTGTGGTACCGCAACCTAAAGTGGCTTTGGGGAAAACTCCTAGAGGCCTACCGGGGTTAATAACCTGCCCCACTCCCCTAACTCTTCCCAGCCTTGACTGTACTTATTAAGACCTAACGAGTCCCAGCTCCTACAGCAGCAAGCTGTAGCTCACTGGATGCTGCAGCCAACGTGCTGCGCAACAAGGTGCCTGCCTGTCAGACCTCACAGCACTAACAGCCGTGACTCTGACAAGGCAGCACTCTATACTAAGGGCAGCGTCCCTATCTTGGGCCTCCCTCAGCACTTACCCACTAACCTAGTGGGGAGTTGGGGCCTACCTGGGGTGTAGGTACCTATATGGGTGAAAGAGCTGCACTCGCTCCCCGCACCCTTCCTTCCCTCACAGCTCCCTGACTCCAACTCACTTAACTGATAACTATCAGCGGATGTAGCAACACCCTGCAACTTAACACTAAGTCCGCTGCTGCCTTTCTTCCCTTCTGTTCCCCAGCTCCCACTAATGCAAGTGACAGGGTCCCTAACCTGAGGGCTGTCCCTGGCAACACTCACTTTACTGGGGAGCTGAGCTATCTCGGGCCCTGGGGATACTGGCCTAGTACAGGGAGTCCCTGACTCCTGTACCCTACCTCCTTCCCTGGGCTGATCCGGTCTCTGACTGACTAGCCTGCTCCAACTGACAAAAACCCTGTCTGCACACAACATTGTTGCAACTCTGCAGCATGAGAATCTGCCAGCTCTATTGGCTTCAATGCTGCCTGTGACAAGGGTGAAAGTGCAGTCCCCAGAGGCTGCTGGGAATTGTAGTCCTTGGCAAAGCTCTTTTCTTTGGGGACCGCGTGCGCGATCTTTACTGCGCATGGGCGAAGCTCGCGCCAAAACCAAGAGGGTGGTGCCCGCTGGGAGAAGTCGCCGTCCCCTTCCCCCACTGCCACAGGGGTAAGGCAGGGGGCAAAGGAAAATCAGGGGAACCGGGGGTGACCCCCTTACAGACACATTGGGCCTCATGCAGTAAGCGGCAAAAAGGCACTTTTCGCCAGCTTCTCACCAAAAATGCCTGCTACAATTCAGTAAGCAGCGTGAAGCTGTCTAGAAGAGAAAAAGTCGGCGTTTTTTTTTGCCGACATTTGTTTTCGTGCCGACGTGCGCCGAAGCGCCACTTTTCGCCGCTGTTTGACACTTTTTTAAACTCGCTGAATTCTAGTAGCCCCGATCAGCTTTCCGCCGCTACTCGCCGCTCTAAAATGGAGATTTTCTTTCCAAACTGTCCCGGCTCCAAAAGTTGGCAGGAAGGTGGGAAGAACCGGCGAGACGGGACTTAGAAAAAATCAGGCCCTTTTCTTGCCTGGGATTGATGCCGGGGGTCTCTGGAGCTGATACCTATTAATACCAGCACCGGAACCCCCCGGCATGCATCCGAGGCAGGAAAAATGCATTCACAGCCCACTTCATTACAGTAGCAGCTAACCGCTAAGCAATGAAGGGGTTAACCACCCATGCCAGGCTTATTGTGGGTAGCGGGGGTGGGTGAAGGGGGTATTTGGCCCTTGTGGGGGGTTTAGGCCTTGTGATGGGGACTGCGGGTGGAGTTAACCCCTTCATTACCTTAGCAGTTAATACTGCTAAGGTAATGAAGGGGTTAACCCCTCCCGCTACCCACCACGCAAAGTCTAAACACCCACCAATGGCCAAATACCCCCTTCACCCACTCCCGCTACCCACAATAAAAACAATACACACTACAGCCCCACTACCCACCTCTTAGGCCCTCAATAAACATTACTATATCAAATATACCACCCACCCACTGTGCCCCCAACAACCCCTATACCCCCCTAAAATACAGTACTTTTTTTTTATGCACAGGAATTATACTACAGGCCGGCGGTGGTCCTCGCGGGAGTTCGGGGATCCCTGCTTGCCTGCAGTATCAATTCTGTGCCCCAAAAAATTAATTTAAAATAGATAAATACTTTTAAATAAATACACCCCCGCCCCCTAACACATACAGTGCATTTGCCCATTTCAAATACAAGAAGCATCAGAAATAAAATAAATACATCTTGCACTCACCCCTGACAGGCACCTACGATGAAGGCTGTCCTCATCCTCACCCCGTCCCGGCCCTCCGGTGCTGCAAAAAATACACAAAAATAAAAAGAGACAATCTAATGTCCCCAAACCCATTAATCACCTTAGCGGTTATTAACCGCTACAGTAATTAATGGGTTAACCCACCCTCCCCCACTACTCACCCGGGAGGCCTAGCCACCCTCCCCCACTACTCACCCGGGAGGCCTAACCACCCTCCCCCACTATCCACCCGTGAGGCCTAACCACCCTCACCCACTACTCACCAGAGAGGCCTACCCACCCACCCTTGGGGACAATACCCTCTTCACCCCCCCCCCACTACCCACAATAAAAACACTACACAGAACAGCCCCACTACCCACCTCCTAGGCCCCACAATAAACATTACCATATTTAATAAACATTATTACATAACCCACCCACCCCCTGTGACCCCCCCCCCATAAAAACATAATTTATTATTTTACATACAGGGTTAATACCCCAGGCCTACGGTAGTCCCCGGTGGTCCTGACGGGTGTCCGCAGGCCCCACAGTGCATCAGAGGGGGGTGCCCACAGGTGTCTGGGGGTCTCAGGGTGGTCCCCGCTAGGCGCAGTGGTTCTCCAGGTGGTCCCTGCAGGTCACCATGGGCCGAAATGAGGTCTACAGGTGTGCCGCGGGTGTCTGGGGTCCCCAGGTCATCCCCACAGGTGTCTGAGGCCCTTGGGTGGATCCCACGGGGGTCTGGGGGTCCTTGGGTGGTCCCTGCGGGTTTGTGGGGCCCCCACAGCTGAGGGGCCACTTTTCGCCACTTTTTTAAACTCGCTGAATTCTAGTAGCCCCGATCAGCTTTCCGCCGCTACTCTCCGTTCTAAAATGGAGATTTTCTCTCCAAACTGTCCCGGTTCCAAATGTTGGCAGGAAGGTGGGGAGAAGCGGTGAGGAGCGGCGAGAGAGGGGACTTAGAAAAAATCAGGCCCTTTTCCTGCCTCAGATTGATGCGAGGTGTCTCTGGAGCTGATACCCATTAATACCAGCACCGGAGACCCCAGGTATGCATCAAATGCAGGAAAAATGCCACGTAGACTTCCAGTAGTCAACATGGGGTTTCCCCACTCCCCACGCACTTGAGTGACAGGGGGAGGCTGTGACCTCAGGCCTGAGCATGCTTAATCATGGGACAGACCTGATGCCCACTTCCTGGCTGTACTTAAGGGCAGTGCCGCCCCAAATTTAGCAGTGCCTCTACACCCTTGAGAGAGGCTGGTCGCACAGCCAAGTGCCTGACTATTGGGCCTTCTCTGGTCCTCTTCCCTTCGGGTTGAGATTGTGTACCATACCTCTGCCTCTGCTAGAGGGGCAGGGAAGAGCTGGGACTTCTGCGGGTGCCCTTGGCCTGTAGCAAAGGTCCAGGGACCATCCTTCAGTGGGTAGCTGAGAGTGGGACTGCTTTGGGCAGAAGATTGGCGTGTACTACTGTTGGTGTACAGACAATAAACCGTTCCTGTTATTATACCTCCGGCTTGGTGTGTGATCTTACTGGGAGGAGAGGTAATTGGTTCTACCATGGGAGATCACCTTCAGTTCCCTGGAGCCTATCGCAGATGGAGGCGCTGCACTGCTAAAGATATGTAGGGTATGAACCCCAGAAGCCTAGTCCGGTGTCCCCACTACCATCGGCGGACAACTCTTCTGTTACCGTCAGGTATATGAACCATACATGACCAGTAATGGCAGAATCTCCCAGAGGGTGGGGAAAACACTGTTACATTTGGAGTCGCTGCTGAGATCTGTAACAGGACAGGCTTTCAGCAAAGCAAGTGCTGAAAATGAAGGAGGGAGGCTAAGTGTAGCGTCCGGGAGCACTCCTTTCCCCAATCACGGAACTATGCTTTAGACTGCCCTATCGGGTGAATAGTCTGGAGGCACAAGGGCTGTTGCTGTTCTGAGTTGCCCTGAGGCGGGTAGTTGGGATGCCTAAAGGGGGTGCTCTGGTTAACGTGTCCCAGAGACCTCAGGAGAGGGTCCGCGAGGCCGGCAGCCTAACGGGGTGGAGTAAAGTACTGGATCGGGAGTGTCTTAGGAGGGGTGCCTGACGTACTAGGTGCCTAGACCCCTCTGTCGGAAGAATGTCCAGAGTACTACTAGCCATAGCCAGATAATGGAACCACAGAGTGCTTGTAATGGACTGTAATCGTGTGCAGCTGTAAGAAATCGGGGAGCGCGTCCTTCATGGCGCACTCCCTCCTTATCTGCTGCCTGGCGCAACCACGCTGTTTACACAGCACTTACGCGCTCACGGAGGAACTTTGTGAATGTCGTGGAGTCTGGCTCCGCCCCCTGGTTACGGTGCACACACGTGATGCGTGTGCACCATTCCCCAACTGCATATCAACACTCTGCATCACACTCACCTGTCTCCTGCACCGCTCCACCTATCCCTGCCTCCGCTGAGGCCGCTCCTCTACTCCTCCCCTCTCTCTCATTGGTCCTGTTCTCCCATATATGCTCAGCTGTGCCACTTGCACTTTGGTTGAGCATAGTTCCATTTAGCGTTGTTCTCCCACTTCCTGGTTCCTTGCCTTGTCTCCCATTGCTTTTCAGATTGATCTCCTGTGTACCGACCCGGCTTTATCCTTGGACTCCGTACCTCTGGCTTACTGACCCCGGCTTACCTCTGACCTTCTGCATCTCTTCAACCCTGACCACGGCATATGGACTTCTACGATCCTACTGGCTTTAACCCCTGACCACGGCACTCGGACTCTGACTATTCTACTGGCTCCTACCTCTGACCTCGGCAACTATCAAGACTATTCTAACCTCTCCAATCCTGACCCGACTACCTCGCCCATCCACTCTCCAGACGGGACCCAGTGGCTGTGGGTGGCGTTTCTACCCATTCCCACCTCAGTACCGGGGTCCCGCCTTGTTTGTGGTGAGCACAGCGTTACAGTATGCTCAGCCCCACAAACATGGACCCCACTGAGGTGGGTCGGACCTTGTCCTCAATTGGTGACAGGTGCTCCCAACTGGAGAGTCATGTTGCATCCCTTGCACAATCGTTCGGGGCCCTTACGTTGCAACACCAACAGGCCAGTCCTCTGAGACCCACGACTCCTTTCCTGCCCTCACCGGACAACAATCTCTCCGCTGAACCCTGTCTTCCTACTCCAAATCGCTACTCTGATGACCCCCATGGGTGTCGGGGCTTCCTTAACCAATGTGTGATTCAATTCGAGCTAACTCCTTCTCGCTTACCCTCTGCAAGATCTAAGGTGACGTACATCATCGCCCTACTTACCGGAGACGCACTGGCATGGGCCTCCCCTATCTGGGAACAGAGACAGGAGCTGATGCAGATCCTTGAACACTTCACTATGGAGTTCAGACGTGTCTTCGACACACCGGACTGTAAAGGTGACTGCTGCATCTTTTTTATTTCATCTTTCCCAGGGTTCTCGGTCGGTCGCTCGGTACGCCCTGGTGTTTCATACCATTGAGACAGGCTGGAACAATGAGGCCTTTTCGGCAGCCTTTTGGCAAGGTATATCCGACTCCCTTAAGGATGAACTGGCTGCTCAAGAGCACCCTGCTGATCTGGAGGAACTCATTGCTGTCTGCATTAGAGTGGACCAATGTCTTCAGGAGAGGAAGATCGAACGTTCTCGCTCTCGGCTGCTCCCGGCCAGATCACCGGCTTTTAATTTTTCTCCTACAGATCCGCTGCCTCCTGATAATCCGGAACCCATGCAGCTGGGAAGCCACTGGTTATCCTTCTCGGAGAGGCAGCACATATGTACCAATGTCCGCTCAAACTGGAAAACGCCAGCGCTCAATGAGATATCGGGGAATCACATTGGGCACTATCTCTCCTTCTCCTACTTCCCAAGAAATCCATCCTATTCGGATCATGCTCCTTATCTCCCTCAAAGGATCCGTTTTCCAGAACATGACCTCTGCCTTTATTGATTCCGGTTCAGGGGGCAACTTTATTGATCATAGTTTTGCACTAAGAAACGCAATTCCTCTCATCCGTAAAGCTGTGCCCATCGGGTTGGAGGCCATCGACGGACGCCTGCTTCAACTGGCCTTCATTTCCTTAGAAACCAGCAAAATTACCCTGCTAACAACGGATAGCCATCAGGAGGAGATTTCCCTGGATGTCATTCATACACCATCCATTGAGGTAATCCTAGGACTGTCATGGTTACAACAACACAATCCGCAACTTGACTGGACCAATAAACAACTCATACAGTGGAGTCCCCGCCGAGATCTGTGTAACGTCTACTCAACAAATCTCTGGTCTAATTACTTCCAAGGAGGATAAGAGTGCATTACCCAGGGTCTACGCAGAATTCAAGGACGTGTTCGATAAGGTATGATCCGAAGTTCTTCCCCCTCATTGCCCTTTCGACTGTCCTATTGATCTCTTGCCTGGTTCCGTCTTGCCCAGAGATAAATCTTACCCCCTGTCGCTTCCTGAGACTAAAGCCATGTTGGAATATATCCAAGAAATTTTAAAGAAAGGCTTCATTCAGAATTCTTCGTCCCCAACCGGAGCCGGGTTCTTCTTCGTTAAGAAAAAAGACAGTTCTCTTCACCCTTGCATTGACTTTAGAGGGCTAAATAAAATCACCCTAAAGAACCGCTATCCTCTACCCCTTATCTCTGAGCTTTTTGATCGTCTACAAGGAGCCACTATCTTTTCTAAGCTACTGCTGCGACACACTTTATTCGAGCAAATGCCCAGTTTGTACCTGGCAGATACCTGGAATGCGCCGCTCCTCACCTCTGACAAGCCGCGTTGCGTTTGCCTTCCCAGCCACGGTTCATGCCTGGCTGACGGGGGCCTGATCTGTTAAATGATAATGATCAGGATTTAATAGGCTGCAATGCTTCGCGTGTCCACCAGATGGCATAAATTCATGAATTGTAATGCAGTATATATATATACAGTACTGTATATACACAGTATATATATATATATATATATATATATTGTGACAAACGGCTTACTCTGGGGCTCCGTCGTTTGTCCGGGACTGTTTAGAACACGGTCTTTTAGGGTAGGTTAAATGATGAGGCGTCACGTACTGTTCCTTTAAACAGGCTATGCCTGGTTTATTCAGTCCCAGGCACTGAGACTGCCACAGTGCATACAAAAGAAAACAGATCAAAACAAAAGCTGCTCACCTGAGCGATAACTTAACTTAGATATCCCTGACTCAGGGTTGGAAGTGGCTTTTCCACTCCCAACAACAAAACAAGGTACTTTTGCAGTCTTATACAAATGAACAGAAAGATTGAACCTGTTTGGGGAAGAGGCTTCTCCCCTCTGTAGTTCAGCAGCCTTCCAGCCTCCTGGCTCTTGTGGAGAGACCAGAGCAAACAGGAAAACAGTCTTACATACCTGATTCCTAATTAGCATGACAGGTGACAGAAATCAGGCAGCAGACAAACTCTGGTCTGGATCTCTCATCCCTCAGTTCCAGCGCTTGCCAAACTGTGGGATGGAGTGTATGTATTATAAGGCTGCACTCCCAGGCCAAACAGGATAGAAACTGTTTAGTATCCTGGGAGCCCTATATACGGAATTTATTACCATCCCCTGGTTTCTGTCACATACTGCACCGACACACTTTATTCGAGCAAATACCCGGTATGTACCTGGCAGATACCTGGAATGTGCCGCTCCTAACCTCTGACAAGCCCCGTTGCATTTGCCTTCCCAGCCTGGGTTCATGCCTGGCTGATGGGCGGCTGATCTGTTAAATGATAATGATTAGGATTTAATAGGCTGCAATGCTTCGCGTGTCTACCAGATGGCATAAATTCATGAATTGTAATGCAGTTTATATATATATACTGTGCAGTATTGCAGCCAGCGGGAATAAAATGCTTCAATCCCTGCTTGGAAAATAACTCAATGCACTCGGGCAGAAAACAGTCACAAACCTCAATACACCCGGGTATACCCGAATTCGTGGGACTAGCCAAGCTCGAATAAAGTGTGTCGCCAGTGTATCCTCCCCCCCAGCTCAGACCTCGAGGGATGAGCGACCATGGATATTAGGGAGTGCATCCTTGACAACCCGTCAGCATTGCCATGTTTGTGCCCTGACCTGTGTTCCACAGAAAATTTAAAGGGTTGTAGGCTTAGGAACCACCTGGTCACTCTAGCATTCTTTTCCCTGTTTTGACACATCCAGGTAAGGGGTGCATGATCTGTGACCAATCGGAATTTTCTCCCCAACAGGTAGTATTTGAGCGTCTCTACAGCCCACTTTATTGCGAGACACTCTTTCTCTACTATGGAGTAATTTTTCTCCTGGGGATTTAGTTTCCTACTTAAATAAAGGATAGGGTGCTCCTCACCTTGAGACTCCTGGGAGAGTACTGCCCCCAGCCCTACCTCAGATTCGTCGGTTTGGACTACGAACTCTTTGGAGAAGTCAGGTGTGACCAACACTGGTTGGGCACAGAGAGCTTCTTTCAGGCTTCTAAAGGCTTGTTCGGTTTCGGGGGACCACTTTACCATTAGCGGTCCTCTTGCTTTTGTGAGGTCAGTTAGTGGGGTTGCCTTAGTTGCAAAATTGGGAATAAACCTTCTATAGTACCCAATTAACCCCAAAAAGGTCCTTACTTGTTTTTTTGTAACTGGCCTTGGCCAATTTTGTATCGCCTCCACTTTGAGTGTTTGGGGTTTGAGTAAACCTCTGCCAATAGAATATCCCAGATACTTGGCCTCCTCCAGACCAATAGTGCATTTAGCGGGGTTAGCAGTTAGTCCAGCAGACCGGACTGCGTCAAGCACAGCTTGGACCTTTGGAAGGTGGGATTGCCAATCCTCACTATGGATTACCACATCATCCAGGTAGGCAGCAGCATACCAAGCATGTGGTTTTAAAATTTTATCCATCATTCTTTGGAATGTGGCGGGAGCTCCATGTAAGCCAAAAGGCAACACCTTATACTGAAAGAGGCCGTCTGGGGTTGAGAAGGCTGTCTTTTCTTTTGCCCCTTCTGTGAGGGGAACCTGCCAGTACCCTTTTGTTAGGTCTAGGGTTGTGAGATATCGGGCTTTGCCCAGTCTCTCTACAAGTTCATCTACCCTGGGCATAGGATAAGTATCAAATTTTGACACCGCGTTTAGTTTCCGGTAGTCATTACAAAACCTTGTTGTACCATCTGGCTTAGGGACTAAGACTATAGGGCTGTTCCACCCACTTTGGGATTCCTCAATTACACCTAGTTTTAGCATTTTTTTAACCTCTAAACTTATAGCCTTTCTTTTGGCCTCCGGGATTCGGTACGGTTTAAGGTTAACTCGGACCCCCGGTTCAGAGACTAGGTCATGTTCAATTACGCTAGTTCTACCTGGCTGTATAGAGAAGATTTCTTTGTTTCTTCTCACTAAATTCTGAACCTCTCGTTTCTGATGAACAGACAGGGTTTCAGCTATGCTAACCTCTGGGTCAGTTTCTTGATTCTCTGACGGACCTGGGGGTACTAGGGTTAACAAGACTTCTCTATCTTTCCAGGGCTTGAGTAGGTTTATATGGTAAATTTGCTCAGGTTTCCTCCTACCTGGCTGTCTTACCTTATAATTTACTTCTCCCACTCTTTCCAAGACCTCATATGGCCCATGCCATTTAGCAAGGAATTTACTCTCCACGGTGGGAACCAGAACTAGTACCCTATCACCTGGAAAAAAAATTCTGACCCTAGCACCCTTATTATACGTATTCCTCTGTGCTTCTTGAGCTTTCTCCATGTGTTCCCTCACTATGGGTAGGACTGCAGCAATGCGGTCCTGCATCTGGGCAACATGCTCTATTACACTTCTGTAAGGGGTAACCTCATGTTCCCAAGTCTCTTTGGCTATATCCAATAAGCCCCTTGGGTGTCGGCCATACAATAGTTCAAATGGGGAGAAGCCTGTGGATGATTGGGGAACTTCCCTAATGGCAAATAACAGGTACGGTAACAAACAATCCCAGTTTTTCCCATCTTTATCAACCGCCCGCCGTAACATGCTCTTTAAGGTTTTATTGAACCTTTCCACTAAACCATCTGTTTGTGGATGATAGACTGAGGTTCTGAGATGCTTGATTTTTAGGAGTTTACATAGCTCTTTTGTTACTTGGGACATAAACGGTGTTCCCTGGTCAGATAGAATCTCTTTAGGAATTCCGACCCGGGAAAACAGAACTACTAACTCTTTTGCTATGTTTTTAGCAGAGGTGCTACGTAGGGGAACTGCCTCCGGATATCGGGTGGCATAATCCAATATTACCAATATATGCTGATGTCCCCTAGCAGACTTTATTAAGGGTCCTACTAGATCCATAGCAATCCGGTCAAATGGTACCTCTATTATGGGAAGGGGTACCAATGGGCTGCGGTACGCCTTGAACGGGGCGGTGATCTGACATTCTGGGCATGAGGAACAATAATTCGTAATTTTTGCCAGAACCCCAGGCCAATAGAAGCTTCGGAGAACCTTTTCTTTTGTCTTTTCCACCCCTAGGTGTCTCCCCAATGGATGACTATGTGCGAGGTGTAATACTACGTTACGGAATGTCCGTGGTACCAACAATTGTTTAGTTGTAACTGATTTCCTTTTATCAACCCGATATACTAGGTCGTTCTCTACCTCGAAGTAGGGGTAATCAAGTGACCTATCTAGTTGGCCAGGAGTACTATTCTGGTCCCGTATATTTCCCCTTGCTACCGCTAATGTGGGGTCCTCCCACTGGGCCTTCTTAAAACTCCCAGGACTGACCTCTAGGTCAGCGAGGGTCTTATCCGGTTCTGGGGTGGTAAGTGTCTGCTCAACATCTTGATTTGGGGTATTCCCTACCAAAGTAGTGATGGGGAAGGGAATTTTACAGCACTCCTCCTTTTCCCCCTTCTTATTTGGGCCCTCGTCAACCTCCATTTCTGAAAAAGGGAAAGGATTTGTTTCTTCTAATACTTCGTTATGGTCCGCTATTGAACTCTGGGCGCTATTCTGAGCGGGGTACCACATTTTTAGAAAATGGGGAAAGTCGGTCCCTATTAACACATCATGTGCCAGTTTGGGTACAATACCCACCTTGAAATCTAAAGAACCAAACTCTGTTTCAAAAAAAACATCAACAGTGGAATATTCATGATTATCCCCATGTATACAACAAATTGCCACTCTTTGTGAACTGTTTCCCTGTTTCTTCTTAATGGGCAAGAGTTATTCGGACACTAGTGTGACCATGCTCCCAGAGTCAAGAAGTGCCCGAACCCTCCTACCATTAACCTTTACAAATGCCCACAAATGGTTATTCAAGGGGTCCTCTGGGCTAGGGCCCATACATTGGGACAACAGCGCATAAGGTTCCACACTGTTGCATTGCATGGGCTCATCATTTAGTGGGCAGATTTTTGCTGTGTGGCCCCTCTCATGACAATTTACACATTTAGGTACATAGTCTGTGTCCCACTTAGAGCCTTTTCCCGGCTCCCCATGTTGGCTATTGCCCTTAGTGTGCGAACCACTGTTGCTGGTGCTGCGTGAAGGTGGTCGCCGCTCTTCAGCGCCCCTTAACCCCGGTACCCTTTTACCGTCTCTGGAAGAGTCCTGGAACCTTGGGTAGTGGGGTTGCTCCACGACTGTGGGTTGCGGGTTCTCTTCTGCTGCATTGTACCTTTCTACGAGGGCCACAAGCTCATCCGCATTGTGGGGGTCACTCCGACTGACCCAATGGCGTAAGGCAGAGGGAAGTTTTCTCAAGAACTGGTCCATGACCAACCGTTCCACGATGTGGCTGGCTGAGTTGATCTCGGGTTGTAGCCACTTCCGGGCGAGGTGGATGAGGTCATACATCTGGCTTCGGGTGGCTTTATCCATCGTGAAGGACCATGCGTGAAACCTTTGGGCGCGAACAGCCGTGGTTACGCCGAGGCGGGCGAGGATCTCGAACTTCAATTTTGCATAGACGTTAGCTTCGGCTGGCTCTAGATCAAAGTAAGCCTTCTGGGGTTCGCCGCTTAGGAAGGGTGCGATTAGACCAGCCCACTCAGCTTCTGGCCATCCCTCTCTCTGTGCCGTGCGTTCAAACGTGAGAAGATAGGCTTCCACATCATCCGAGGGTCCCATCTTCTGAAGGTAGTGGCTTGCCCTGGTCATTTTCGGGACTGGGGCTGCCTCTGCCAGTGGAAGGTTACTGATAGTCCCCCTTAGGATCTCGAGTTCCTGCTGTAAGCCCTGGGCGAACCGTTGTTTCTCCTCTCTCAGCAAGCGGTTTGTCTCTTGCTGGTTTGCATTCGCCTGTTGCTGGTTTGCATTAGTCTCTTGCTGGTTTATTGACAGCCGTTGCTGGTTTGCATTAGTCTCTTGCTGGGCTATTAACAGCTGTTGCTGGGTTTCATTCGCCTGTTGCAGGGCTGCATTAATCTTTTGCTGGGCTTCATTCGCGTCTTTCTGGACAGCGACATTGCGTACCAGCGCACTCACCACGTCTTCCATCTTGTTTGGAGAGAAAACCCCCCCCTTTTTTTTTTTTTTTTTTTTAAAGTTCTTTAACCCGCGGACCTTTTAGTGTTCTGCCCGCATTCTCCACCATATGTGACAAACGGCTTACTCTGGGGCTCCATCGTTTGTCCGGGACTGTTTAGAACACGGTCTTTTAGGGTAGGTTAAATGATGAGGCGTCACGTACTGTTCCTTTAAACAGGCTATGCCTGGTTTATTCAGTCCCAGGCACTGAGACTGCCACAGTGCATACAACAGAAAACAGATCAAAACAAAAGCTGCTCACCTGAGCGATAACTTAACTTAGATATCCCTGACTCAGGGTTGGAAGTGGCTTTTCCACTCCCAACAACAAAACAAGGTACTTTTGCAGTCTTATACAAATGAACAGAAAGATTGAACCTGTTTGGGGAAGAGGCTTCTCCCCTCTGTAGTTCAGCAGCCTTCCAGCCTCCTGGCTCTTGTGGAGAGACCAGAGCAAACAGGAAAACAGTCTTACATACCTGATTCCTAATTAGCATGACAGGTGACAGAAATCAGGCAGCAGACAAACTCTGGTCTGGATCTCTCATCCCTCAGTTCCAGCGCTTGCCAAACTGTGGGATGGAGTGTATGTATTATAAGGCTGCACTCCCAGGCCAAACAGGATAGAAACTGTTTAGTATCCTGGGAGCCCTATATACGGAATTTATTACCATCCCCTGGTTTCTGTCACAATATATATATATACACTGTATAACAACAAACCCTATAAGCCCTAACATACAGTACTGTACACATACAGTACTGTATATGCACATACATAAATGATACTACTGTGTGGGCGGCGGGGGCGAGATGTGTTTGCAGCAGAGAGAGATCCGCTGCTCTCTCTCTGCGCAAACATCCGCACATTAAAAATTATTTGAAATACATTTTTATTGATAGTGTAGATGTGCAGGGGGTCTCTGGAGCTGAACCGCGTTGGTTTCAGGTCTGGGAACCCCCTGCTCCCCGAGATACAGCCCCCTTTAGGGGGTGCCGGTATCCCTCTGCTTGGTTTAAAGGGCCCGACCACGTGATCGCGGCCTGTAAACCAAGCAGAGCAGAGGGATACCGGAACCCCCTAAAGGGGCCTGTATCTCGGGGAGCAGGGGGTCCCCAGACCTGAAACCAGTGCGGTTCTGCTCTGGAGACCCTCTGCACATGTACAGTATCAATAAAACACATACAGTATACAGTATAAATAAACACTCGTTCTTTACCTTAGCGGCTATGCGCTATGGTAAAGAAGCAGCATTTCTGTATTTTAATAATATTGTACAGTGAGCAGGGGGTTCCCTGAGCCAGAAATTAATGCTCAGGGACCCCCCCTGCTCCTGCTCAATATTATTAAAAATACAGAAATGCTGCTTCATTACCATAGCGGATAGCCGCTAAGGCAATGAAGGGGTTAACCCACCGTGCCCGCTTTATTGTGTGTAGTGGGGATGGGTGAGGGGGGTATTTGGCCCTTGGTGTGAGTTTAGGACTTGCGGGGGGGTTGCGGGTGCACTTAACCCCTTCACGACCGTAGCAGTTAATACCGCTACGGTCATGAAGGGGTTAAGCCCTCCCGCTACCCCCCCGCAAGCCCTAAACAAGCACCGTTGGGGCTAATACCCCATTCACCCACCCCCGCTACCCACAATAAAAAAAATACATACACACAGCAGCCCCACAATTAATAAATAAATCTAAATAAATAAATACATGAAGAGAAATAAATATATACTGTATATATATACTGGATATATATACAGTATATATATAATAACAATCCCTATACATATACAGTATATACTGTGTATATATATATACACTGTATACACATATGTATATGTATATATATATGTATATATATATACAGTATACAGTATATATACACACATGATGAACCAATATACAAATACATGTAGAATGGTTATCAAAATCATACTGTCCTACAGATAATGCTTCTCTATACAGACAATAATAATAATCCATTTAATAATCCTAACTGATTTTACAATATAAAACATAACATTCCAATCCACACAGTACATTGCATTTACATTGTATAAATGATGCATAAAATCTATGCACCATATACATTCTGCAAATGAATGTTAACAATATAATTGCAATCTACTCTACCAGTAAATACAAACACTTCCAAACAAGTCAACAATTTTAACCAATCATGTAAACCAAAATCAATATATACTGTAAGTACCAACCAGAAAACACAATTTAAAACCAAAGCTAACCCTTACAATACCAAGGATTACATCTATCTAATTGTAAAAAACCTTATACTGTACTTTATACACAGCATTGCAATGTACTGTACATGATGAACAATACAGTACATTCCCTGTATCTCCCTGCCTTCAGTGTAATCTGTTTAAAGCCCCCTCCCCCCTAATGTTTCTGTTAAACAGATTACACTGAAGAGAGAGAGATAAAAAGGCCTAAAGCCCCCTCCCCCCTAATGTTTCTGTTAAACAGATTACACTGAAGGGAGAGAGATGTAAAGGCCTAAAGCCCCCTCCCCCCCTAATGTTTCTGTTAAACAGATTACACTGAAGGGAGAGAGATGTAAAGGCCTAAAGCCCCCTCCCTCCTAATGTTTCTGTTAAACAGATTACACTGAAGGGAGAGAGATTTTACAGAAACATACATTAGGGGGAGGGGGCTTTAAACAGATTACACTGAAGGCAGAGAGATGTTTCTGTTACCAGTAAATCTCCCTCCCTGCTGTCAGTGCAGTGTATGTAAATGTGGGGAGGGGGGGGGGACCCAATGTGCATACTGTGAGGTCTAACCACCCTCACCCCCTACCCACATACTGTTACCCCCCCCATCCTGGCCATGGCCCCTCCGCTTCTGCAAAACAGACACAAAAATTAAAACATACAGTACAAAGTAATGTCCCCTAACCCCTTAATCACCATAGCGGTTATTAACCGCTACAGTCATGAAGGGGTTAACCCACCCTCACCCACCACTCGGGATGCCTACATACCCTCCCACACTAACCCCCCCCCGTGAGGCCTAACCACCCAGTCAGTACCCACAAGGGAGGCCTACCCACATACCGTTGGGGAAACACCCCACCCCCAGTACCCACAATAAAAACAGTACAATGACCAACAATAAACAGCATTATATTTATTAAATACATTACCCACCCCCTGTGCCCCCCCATAAATACAAGATTTATCCTTTTACATACAGGGTTCATAACGCAGCCCCACGCTAGTCCCCGGTGGGCTGGCAGGGCACCTGGACAGACCTACAGTTTACCAGCAGCCCTTTTTACACAGGTTCTGGAGGCCTGCTGGTGGATCCTGCCAGCACCATGGCACCCAGGTGGTCTCCTTGGGTCACCGTGGGCCACAATTGGGTCTCCACGGTAGGCCCAAGGATGTCTGGGAGCCCCGGGTCAAACCCACAGGTGTCTGCGGGGCCTCGGGTGGTTCCCTCGGGGGTCTGGGGAACTCACGGGTGCTCACTACGGGTCTGCTGTGCCCCCACAGAAGTGGGACCACACATCATCATCCCCGCACCTACGGGTCGGCGGTGCCCCCACAGAAGTGGGACCACACATCGTCATCCCCGCAGACTACGGGTTCGCGGTGCCCCCACAGAAGTGGGACCACACATCATCATCCTCGCATGTGTCACCCGTGGAACCACCAGCCTGATACCCTTGGGATACCCGAGGATACCCACAGGTGGTCTCCATAGGCCCCACGCAAAACCACGGAATCAAACCCTGAATGTAAAAAAAATAAACCTGGCCTATACATTCAATACATACACCCTCCCCCCCAACACCTACAGTACAATAATGTGCAAAATAACTATTATCCAGATATGGATAATAGATTAATTACCCATTATTAAAAACATTAACTAGCATATACAAATAAATAAAGTACTACTGACCTCATCAATACGAAGTGTCCGTTGCCAGCAAAATCCTTGTCTTGTCCACAACATACATAGCAAATACAAAGCCAATACATTGCAATTACATTCAGATATCAATTAACCCCTTAAACACCTTATCAGATAATAACCGCAAAGGTGATTAAGGGGTTAAGCCACACAGGCCCGATACCCACCCTTCACCCATGAATTTGTACTGTGGCTTCATCATGCAACTATATATATATATATACTGTATATATATACAGAGAGACAGAGAGAGAGATATATACAGTATATACAGTATATATACAGTATAACACACGTTATATACACACCCATGATAAACCAATATACAGTACAAATAAATGTAGAAGGGTTATCAAAAGCATACTGCCCTACAACCAAGTAAACAAAAATCAAAAGCCAATACATTGCAATTACATTCAGATATCAATTAACCCCTTAAACACCTTATCAGATAATAACCGCAAAGGTGATACCCACCCTTCACCCATGAATTTGTACTGTGGCTTCATCATGCAACTATATATATATATACTGTATATATATATACAGAGAGACAGAGAGAGAGATATATACAGTATATACAGTATATATACAGTATAACACACGTTATATACACACCCATGATAAACCAATATACAGTACAAATAAATGTAGAAGGGTTATCAAAAGCATACTGCCCTACAACCAAGTAAACAAAAATCAAAAGCCAATACATTGCAATTACATTCAGATATCAATTAACCCCTTAAACACCTTTACAGATAATAACCGCAAAGGTGATTAAGGGGTTAAGCCACACAGGCCCGATACCCACCCTCACCCATGAATTTGTACTGTGGCTTCATCATGCAACTATATATATATACTGTATATATATACAGAGATACAGAGAGAAAGAGAGAGAGAGAGAGAGATATATACAGTATATATATATATATATATATATATATATATATATATATATATATATATATATACACACGTTATATACACACCCATGATAAACCAATATACAGTACAAATAAATGTAGAAGGGTTATCAAAAGCACTGTCCTACAACCAAACACTTCTCCATACATACACACTAAATTAAAATCAATTTCCTTTAATATTCATAACTGATCTCTCAATCTAAATCATCACTAAACCTCTGAAAAGCCATTTAAACAACTTACATACATTCCAATATAAATGATGCCTAAATATCTATGCACCATATACATTCTGCAAGTAAACAAAAGTCAATTAGCAATCATTATTTACATCCCTAAACAATTCACACTAGATCCCGAACAATAAAACCATTAACAAATTCACGCCTAGAGCAGAACAATTAAGCCTTTGAAAAAATATAAGTACCGACAAAAATACAACCTTTACAAACCAAGCCTATCCCTGGCCTTCCTCAAACACAAAATACAATACCAAGGAATACATCTATCTAATTTTAAAATACTTTAAACTCACAATAAAGCATACTGTAGCAGCATACACAAAATAATTTAAAACACATCTAATCCAGCTTTTAAAACAACATCATTTCTTACCCTGTACTGTACTGTATGTATATATCTCTCTAGACATATATACATACATACATACAGTGGCAAGAAATGATATACCACAAAAAAAAAAAATACATATGTTTGTTAAAAAACCTTTTGAAAAAATTAACAAGTTAAATAAAATACATTTCTTTACTGTAGTACACTTACCATTACTTGCCCCCACCGACTCCCGTTGCGCAGCTTACTCACGAACCAATCCACGATCAGGAACGCATAAAATAATAAACCAGAAAATAATAAACATTAAACTAAAAATCCAAACCAATCCACGGGTCTTCTATCTGTAATCCATCTTCATCTGTGTTCTTCTTTCTTCTATCTCCTTCTAGCGGGGCGGGGTCTTCTCCCCGTCTGCGGCCACGCCCTGGTCTTCTTTCTTTCCCGGAGGTCCTTCCTCCGCGGCGTCTGGCATCAAAATGAGACGACATAGGCTTTTAAAGGCCTATGACGTCACATTTTGCGTCATGGTTCCCACGGTCCTGATTGGACCGTGAAAACCATGTGTTTTGGCCGACAAAAAAAAAAATGATGACGTCACTTAAAGGGAATGAAAGCACAGCCAATCAGAATGGCTTTGCTTCAATTGCCTTTAAGATGACGTCATGAAAAGGCACATGGCCGCCCTCACATGGTATGGTAGCCAATCAGAGTAGGGATGGAGTTCCCACGCTCTGATTGGCTACCATACCATGTGATCATTTGATGTCATCATTTTTTTTTTGTCGGCCAAAACACATGGTTTTCACGGTCCAATCAGGACCGTGGGACCCATGACGCAAAATGTGACGTCATAGGCCTTTAAAAGCCAATGTCGTCTCATTTTGAAGCCAGACGCCGCGGAGGAAGGACCTCCGGGAAAGAAAGAAGACCAGGGCGTGGCCGCAGACGGGGAGAAGACCCCGCCCCGCCCCGCTGGAAGGAGATAGAAGAAAGAAGAACACAGATGAAGATGGATTACAGATATAAGACCCGTGGATTGGTTTGGATTTTTAGTTTAATGTTTATTATTTTCTGGTTTATTATTTTATGGGTTCCTGATCGTGGATTGGTTCGTGAGTAAGCTGCGCAATGGGAGTCGGTGGGGGCAAGTAATGGTAAGTGAACAACAGTAAAAAATGTATTTTATTTAACTTGTTAATTTTTTCAAAAGGTTTTTTTAACAAACATGTGTATTTTTTTTTTTGTCGGTATATCATTTCTTGCCACTGTATGTATGTATGTATATATGTCTAGAGAGATATATACATACAGTACAGTACAGGTAAGAAATGATGTTGTTTTAAAAGCTGGATTAGATGTGTTTTAAATTATTTTGTGTATGCTGCTACAGTATGCTTTATTGTGAGTTTAAAGTATTTTAAAATTAGATAGATGTATTCCTTGGTATTGTATTGTGTGTTTGAGGAAGGCCAGGGATAGGCTTGGTTTGTAAAGGTTGTATTTTTGTCGGCACTTATATTTTTTCAAAGGCTTAATTGTTCTGCTCTAGGCGTGAATTTGTTAATGGTTTTATTGTTCGGGATCTAGTGTGAATTGTTTAGGGATGTAAATAATGATTGCTAATTGACTTATGTTTACTTGCAGAATGTATATGGTGCATAGATATTTAGGCATCATTTATATTGGAATGTATGTAAGTTGTTTAAATGGCTTTTCAGAGGTTTAGTGATGATTTAGATTGAGAGATCAGTTATGAATATTAAAGGAAATTGATTTTAATTTAGTGTGTATGTATGGAGAAGTGTTTGGTTGTAGGACAGTGCTTTTGATAACCCTTCTACATTTATTTGTACTGTATATTGGTTTATCATGGGTGTGTATATAACGTGTGTATATATATATATATATATATATATATATATATATACAGTGTTCGACAAATCACCCAAAAAATCTACTCGCCCAACCAAAAAATCTACTCGCCACCTAGTCCCGCCCCCCAACCCCGCCCCTAGTCCCGCCCCCAACCCTAGTCCCGCCCCCAACCCCGCTTTAAAATAAAATATATAAATAAAATACATTTAATAAATTCCTAGTCAGAACAACATTCATTTTTGACATAAATGTATTTATTGTATTACATTATACTACAATTAGGCCTTGTTACGTGTGTGTGTGAGTAAATTTCAGATCTAGAAATAAAAGCCAGATGTGAATGACTAGTTTCC
>NC_134484.1:472614952-472709159 GCF_040206685.1 Ascaphus truei | reverse complement strand
GCATAGATATTTAGGCATCATTTATATTGGAATGTATGTAAGTTGTTTAAATGGCTTTTCAGAGGTTTAGTGATGATTTAGATTGAGAGATCAGTTATGAATATTAAAGGAAATTGATTTTAATTTAGTGTGTATGTATGGAGAAGTGTTTGGTTGTAGGACAGTGCTTTTGATAACCCTTCTACATTTATTTGTACTGTATATTGGTTTATCATGGGTGTGTATATAACGTGTGTATATATATATATATATATATATATATATATATATACAGTGTTCGACAAATCACCCAAAAATCTACTCGCCCAACCAAAAAATCTACTCGCCACCTAGTCCCGCCCCCAACCCCGCCCCTAGTCCCGCCCCCAACCCTAGTCCCGCCCCCAACCCCGCTTTAAATAAAATATATAAATAAAATACATTTAATAAATTCCTAGTCAGAACAACATTCATTTTTGACATAAATGTATTTATTGTATTACATTATACTACAATTAGGCCTTGTTACGTGTGTGTGTGAGTAAATTTCAGATCTAGAAATAAAAGCCAGATGTGAATGACTAGTTTCCTGAACCTCTTAACCAGTGTCTGGACGCCCCCGCTTCACAATATCTAAAGCAGTAATCCCGCCTGGGATCTTACCTGATCCGCAGTCCCTCAATGTCCAGGTACCTCATTCCCGCAATGTTACACATTGGAGGGGATGTGTTCCCTACCTGTCTTCTGGGTTAGGGGGAATTCCGATATCTTCCGTGTGAAGCTTGAGTCAGATCTGGAAGACAGCAATATAGGTTATTTCGGTGTAGTATAGGGCAAGTAAGATATATAGGGTAAATAAGCGATCCAGAGTGTGGGGGGTTAGAGAATAGAGGGAGAGAGAGAGTGGGGGGGAGAGAGAGAGAGTGTGTGGGGGAGAGAGAGAGAGAGTGTGGGGGGGGAGAGAGAGAGTGTGGGGGGGGGAGAGAGAGAGTGTGGGGGGAGAGAGAGAGAGTGGGGGGGGAGAGAGAGAGAGTGGGGGGGGAGAAAGAGAGAGTGGGGGGAGAGAGAAGAGAGAGAGAGAGAGAGAGAGAGAGAGAGAGAGAGAGAGAGAGAGTGGTGGCAGAGAGAGAGAGAGAGAGTGGTGGCAGAGAGAGAGAGAGTGGGGGGGGAGAGAGAGAGAGAGAGTGGGGGGGGAGAGAGAGAGAGAGAGTGGGGGGGGGGGAGAGAGAGAGAGAGTGGGGGAGAGAGAGAGAGAGAGTGGGGGAGAGAGAGAGAGAGAGTGGGGGGAGAGAGAGAGAGTGGGGGAGAGAGAGAGAGTGGGGGGAGAGAGAGAGAGTGGGGGGAGAGAGAGAGAGGGGGGGGAGAGAGAGAGAGTGGGGGAGAGAGAGAGGGTGTGGGGGAGAGAGAGAGAGGGTGTGGGGGGAGAGAGAGAGGGTGTGGGGGGGAGAGAGAGAGGGTGTGGGGGGGAGAGAGAGAGGGTGTGGGGGGGAGAGAGAGAGGGTGTGGGGGGGAGAGAGAGAGGGTGTGGGGGGGAGAGAGAGGGTGTGGGGGGGGAGAGAGAGGGTGTGGGGGGGAGAGAGAGGGTGTGGGGGAGAGAGAGAGTGTGGGGGAAAGAGAGAGTGTGGGGGAAAGAGAGAGTGTGGGGGAAAGAGAGAGTGTGGGGGAAAGAGAGAGTGTGGGGGGAGAGACAGAGGGGAGAAACGGTGGGTGATACACAGAGAGGGTGACTGACTGACTGGGGGTGACTGACTGGGGGGGGTGACTGACTGGGGGGGGTGACTGACTGGGGGGGGGGTGACTGACTGGGGGGGGGGTGACTGACTGGGGGGGGTGACTGACTGGGGGGGTGGTGACTGACTGGGGGGGTGGTGACTGACTGGGGGGGTGGTGACTGATTGGGGGGGTGGTGACTGATTGGGGGGGTGGGTGACTGATTGGGGGGGTGGTGACTGATTGGGGGGGTGGTGACTGATTGGGGGGGTACCTCTGGTGTCACACACATACACATGCTCCCATACACACATACACTTGCTCCCATACACATGCTCCCATACACATACACTTGCTCGCATACACATACATACACATACACATGCTCGCATACACTTGCTCCCATACACATACACACATACACATGCTCCCATACACATGCTCCCATACACATACACACATACACATGCTCCCATACACATACACATGCTCCCATACACATACACACATACACTTGCTCACATATACTTGCTCACATACACTTGCTCCCATACACTTGCTCCCCATACACTTGCTCCCATACACTTGCTCACACACACACACACACGGGGGGGGGGGGAAGGAAAGGCCACGACCAGCACCACCACCACGCTCCTCCCCCACCCACCCCCCGCTCGTGGGGGGGGGGGGGAGGCAGGCCGACACACCCCCCCCCATACCTCACGCGGGCATATTGGAAGCTTTGGGGAGGCAGGGTGGGTGGGAGGCACGTGGCGATGTATCCCCCAGGGGACAGTCAGCCCTGCAGTGGCCGCTACTACCCTGCTCCCCTCGCCGGCATGTCTTCACAGTGCGCGGCCAAGCAGCTTTGCAGACTGCTTCTTCCCCCCAGCCCGCGGCGGCATGAAGCTAGCTGGCGGGAGGCGGCAGGGTAGGTGGGAGTCACGTGGTTAGGGCCGAGTCTGCAAGCAGTGGGGACCTCCCGCCTGGGGCAGCGATCGGTGGATCGAGGGGGAAGGGGACAGGAGCAGGGGACAGGAGGAGGGGAAGGGGACAGGAGCAGGGGACAGGCGGAGGGGAAGGGGACAGGAGGAAGGGAAGGGGACAAGAGCAGGGACAGGAGGAGGGGAAGGGGACAGGAACAGGGGACAGGAGGAGGGGAAGGGGACAGAAGCAGGGGAATGAGAGAGGGGAAGGGGACAGGAGCAGGGGACGGGGACAGGAGAGCTGCTGCGGTGGGGAGTAGGGAGCCATGTAGAGACCAGGGGGATCGCAGGGAAGGAGCAGAGGGGCCGCAGCATGGCGTTGTACTTACTCTTGATGTCCGGGCAGAAAGAATGGCTGCTCGTTGGGGGCGGGCTCATATAGAGCCTGGCCGCGCGCCCACAAATCCTGGGAGCGCGCGCCAAACAGCAGTCAGGTAGGGAGTTTTTTTTTTTTTTTTTTTTTAAGCGCGAGCAGGGAAATTTTAGCGCGAACGGGGGAAATTTAAAAAAAAACACGTGTGCTGCTTGGGCCAATGTTTACTCGCCTGGGGGTTAAATCCACCCGCCCCGGGCGAGTAAATGTATAGGATTGTCGAACACTGTATATATATATATACTGTATATATCTCTCTCTCTGTCTCTCTGTATATATATACAGTATATATATATATATATAGTTGCATGATGAAGCCACAGTACAAATTCATGGGTGAGGGTGGGTATCGGGCCTGTGTGGCTTAACCCCTTAATCACCTTTGCGGTTATTATTTGATAAGGTGTTTAAGGGGTTAATTGATATCTGAATGTAATTGCAATGTATTGGCTTTGTATTTGCTATGTATGTTGTGGACAAGACAAGGATTTTGCTGGCAACGGACACTTCGTATTGATGAGGTCAGTAGTACTTTATTTATTTGTATATGCTAGTTAATGTTTTTAATAATGGGCAATTAATCTATTATCCATATCTGGATAATAGTTATTTTGCACATTATTGTACTGTAGGTGTTGGGGGGGGAGGGTGTATGTATTGAATGTATAGGCCAGGTTTATTTTTTTTACATTCAGGGTTTGATTCCGTGGTTTTGCGTGGGGCCTATGGAGACCACCTGTGGGTATCCTTGGGTATCCCAAGGGTATCAGGCTGGTGGTTCCACGGGTGACACATGCGGGGATGATGATGTGTGGTCCCACTTCTGTGGGGGCACCGCAGACCCGTAGTCTGCGGGGATGACGATGTGTGGTCCCACTTCTGTGGGGGCACCGCCGACCCGTAGGTGCGGGGATGATGATGTGTGGTCCCACTTCTGTGGGGGCACCGAGGACCCATAGTGAGCACCCGTGAGTTCCCCAGACCCCCGAGGGAACCACCCGAGGCCCCGCAGACACCTGTGGGTTTGACCCGGGGCTCCCAGACATCCTTGGGCCTACCGTGGAGACCCAATTGTGGCCCACGGTGACCCAAGGAGACCACCTGGGTGCCATGGTGCTGGCAGGATCCACCAGCAGGCCTTCAGAACCTGTGTAAAAAGGGCTGCTGGTAAACTGTAGGTCTGTCCAGGTGCCCTGCCAGCCCACCGGGGACTACCGTGGGGCTGCGTTATGAACCCTGTATGTAAAAGGATAAATCTTGTATTTATGGGGGGGCACAGGGGGTGGGTAATGTATTTAATAAATATAATGCTGTTTATTGTGGGTCATTGTACTGTTTTTATTGTGGGTACTGGGGGTGGGGTGTTTCCCCAACGGTATACGGGTAGGCCTCCCTTGTGGGTACTGACTGGGTGGTTAGGCCTCACGGGGGGGGGTTAGTGTGGGAGGGTATGTAGGCATCCCGAGTGGTGGGTGAGGGTGGGTTAACCCCTTCATGACTGTAGCGGTTAATAACCGCTATGGTGATTAAGGGGTTAGGGGACATTACTTTGTACTGTATGTTTTAATTTTTGTGTCTGTTTTGCAGAAGCGGAGGGGCCATGGCCAGGATGGGGGGGGGGGTAATGGTATGTGGGTAGGGGGTGAGGGTGGTTAGACCTCACAGTATGCACATTGGGTCCCCCCCCCCTCCCCACATTTACATACACTGCACTGACAGCAGGGAGGGAGATTTACTGGTAACAGAAACATCTCTCTGCCTTCAGTGTAATCTGTTTAAAGCCCCCTCCCCCCTAATGTGTGTTTCTGTAAAATCTCTCTCCCTTCAGTGTAATCTGTTTAACAGAAACATTAGGGGGGAGGGGGCTTTAGGCCTTTACATCCCTCTCCCTTCAGTGTAATCTGTTTAACAGAAACATTAGGGGGGAGGGGGCTTTAGGCCTTTACATCTCTCTCCCTTCAGTGTAATCTGTTTAACAGAAACATTAGGGGGGAGGGGGCTTTAAACAGATTACACTGAAGGCAGGGAGATACAGGGAATGTACTGTATTGTTCATCATGTACATTGCAATGCTGTGTATAAAGTATAAGGTTTTTTACAATTAGATAGATGTAATCCTTGGTATTGTAAGGGTTAGCTTAGGTTTTAAATTGTGTTTTCTGGTTGGTACTTACAGTATATATTGATTTTGGTTTACTTGATTGGTTAAAATAGTTGACTTGTTTGGAAGTGTTTGTATTTACTGGTAGAGTAGCTTGCAATTATATTGTTAACATTCATTTGCAGAATGTATATGGTGCATAGATTTTATGCATCATTTATACAATGTAAATGCAATGTACTGTGTGGATTGGAATGTTATGTTTTATATTGTAAAATCAGTTAGGATTATTAAATGGATTATTATTATTGTCTGTATAGAGAAGCGTTATCTGTAGGACAGTATGATTTTGATAACCATTCTACATGTATTTGTATATTGGTTCATCATGTGTGTATATATACTGTATATATATATATATATATATATATATATATATATATATATATATATATATATATACAGTATATATATATATATATATATGTGTGTGTGTGTGTGTGTATACAGTGTATATATATACACAGTATATACTGTATATGTATAGGGATTGTTATTATATATATATACTGTATATATATCCAGTATATATATATATATATATATATATATATATATATACACAGTATATATTTATTTCTCTTCATGTATTTATTTATTTATTTAGATTTATTTATTAATTGTGGGGCTGCTGTGTGTGTGTATTTTTTTTATTGTGGGTAGCGGGGGTATTAGTGCTTGTTTAGGGCTTGCGGGTGCTTGTTTAGGGCTTGTTTAGGGCTTGCGGGGGGGTAGCGGGAGGGCTTAACCCCTTCATGACCGTAGCGGTATTAACTGCTACGGTCGTGAAGGGGTTAAGTGCACCCGCAACCCCCCCGCAAGTCCTAAACTCACACCAAGGGCCAAATACCCCCCTCACCCATCCCCACTACACACAATAAAGCGGGCACGGTGGGTTAACCCCTTCATTGCCTTAGCGGCTATCCGCTATGGTAATGAAGCAGCATTTCTGTATTTTTAATAATATTGAGCAGGAGCAGGGGGGGTCCCTGAGCATTAATTTCTGGCTCAGGGAACCCCCTGCTCACTGTACAATATTATTAAAATACAGAAATGATGCTTCTTTACCATAGCGCATAGCCGCTAAGGTAAAGAACGAGTGTTTATTTATACTGTATACTGTATGTGTTTTATTGATACTGTACATGTGCAGAGGGTCTCCAGAGCAGAACCGCACTGGTTTCAGGTCTGGGGACCCCCTGCTCCCCGAGATACAGGCCCCTTTCGGGAGTGCCGGTATCCCTCTGCTCTGCTTGGTTTACAGGCCGCGATCACGTGGTCGGGCCCTTTAAACCAAGCAGAGGGATACCGGCACCCCCTAAAGGGGGCTGTATCTCGGGGAGCAGGGGGTTCCCAGACCTGAAACCAACGCGGTTCAGCTCCGGAGACCCCCTGCACATCTACACTATCAATAAAAATGTATTTCAAATGTATTTATTGTCATTTATTTATTTAGATTTATTTATTTATTTTTTTAGCGGCTGCTGTGTGTGTGTATTTTTTTTATTGTGGGTAGCGGGGGTGGGTGAATGGGGTATCAGCCCCAATGGTGCTTGTTTAGGGCTTGCGGGGGGGTAGCGGGAGGGCTTAACCTCTTCATGACCGTAGCGGTATTAACTGCTACGGTCGTGAAGGGGTTAAGTGCACCCGCAACCCCCCTGCAAGTCCTAAACTCACACCAAGGGCCAAATACCCCCCTCACCCATCCCCACTACACACAATAAAGCGGGCACGGTGGGTTAACCCCTTCATTGCCTTAGCGGCTATGCGCTATGGTAATGAAGCAGCATTTCTGTATTTTTAATAATATTGAGCAGGAGCAGGGGGGGGTCCCTGAGCATTAATTTCTGGCTCAGGGAACCCCCTGCTCACTGTACAATATTATTAAAATACAGAAATGCTGCTTCTTTACCATAGCGCATAGCCGCTAAGGTAAAGATCGAGTGTTTATTTATACTGTATACTGTATGTGTTTTATTGATACTGTACATGTGCAGAGGGTCTCCAGAGCAGAACCGCACTGGTTTCAGGTCTGGGGACCCCCTGCTCCCCGAGATACAGGCCCCTTTAGGGGGTTCCGGTATCCCTCTGCTCTGCTTGGTTTACAGGCCGCGATCACGTGGTCGGGCCCTTTAAACCAAGCAGAGGGATACCGGCACCCCCTAAAGGGGTCTGTATTTCGGGGAGCAGGGGGTTCCCAGACCTGAAACCAACGCGGTTAAGCTCCGGAGACCCCCTGCACATCTACACTATCAATAAAAATGTATTTCAAATGTATTTATTGTCATTTATTTATTTATTTATTTACATTTATTTATTTATTTTTTGGCGGCTGCTGTGTGTGTGTATTTTTTTTATTATGGGTAGCGGGGGTGGGTGAATGGGGTATTAGCCCCAACAGTGCTTGTTTAGGGCTTGCGGGGGGTAGCGGGAGGGCTTAACCCCTTCATGACCGTAGCGGTATTAACTGCTACGGTCGTGAAGGGGTTAAGTGCACCCGCAACCCCCCCGCAAGTCCTAAACTCACACCAAGGGCCAAATACCCCCCTCACCCATCCCCACTACACACAATAAAGCGGGCAGGGTGGGTTAACCCCTTCATTGCCTTAGCGGCTATCCGCTATGGTAATGAAGCAGCATTTCTGTATTTTTTTTTTCCACAAAAAGGTTTTTATTATTGGATTACAGTACATTGCATACAGTGTCTACCAACCCGCTATCTTTCTTTATTGTACCATAACCCAATTTTTCTTTTTTCCGCCGTCCTCCGTTTTAACACAGACATACTGGGTAGACTCACTCACGGACCTAACAAACCAGACAGACACAGAAAGGGGGGGGGGGAGGGGGGCTAGCTCATTGTCTTCTCTGTGTTCACCGAATCTGTTCTTGTCTATACTCAAAGGAGCAGCTTGTACCCGTGGGCGTTCTACTTACCGTCTGCCCTACCTGTTCCCCTTTTACGCGCTGTCTGTACTGGTTCCTCAAAGGAGAATGCATCTATTTATATTATGGCATGATGGTGGTGGCATCTACCCCCGGGATGTCCGAGTGGTCCAGCCACTTGGTCCAAATTTTCAAGAAATTTATGCCGGTGTCGTTGACCAGACTCGTCAACTGTTCCATCCGGCAAATATACCAGATTCTGTTCCGAATTTTTGTAATTGTGGGTAAGTCTGGGAGCTTCCACAAAGCTGCGAGTTCGCACCTCATGGCTGTTGCAAAGTGTGCAATCAGTTTTTGCGCCGGTCTGCCTATTCCCCGAGTGCGCCTGCCCAGCAGGAACAGCCAAGGGTCCAGGGGGACCGGTCGTCCGAGAATACTCGTTAGCCAATCCTGGATTTCCTCCCATAGAGGAGCCACTTTTGGGCAACCCCACAGCATGTGAAGCAAGTCCGCCTGTTCCCCACATTGTTTTGGGCACAATGGTGGGTAGCCTTTGACGAACTTTGCTAATCGTGTTGGGGTGAGATACCACCTCATTAGGACTTTATATGCATTCTCCTTTAAGGTGGTGCATATAGAGCTTTTCGCTGCTGCCAGTACTATTGTGGACCAGTCTTTGTCTTCTAGTGTCTCCCCTAAGTCTGTTTCCCATTTAATTCTATAGTTCAGTTTAGTGTCAACGTCCTGTCCAGGGCAGACCACCTCTCTGTATATCCGAGAAGTGAGTCCCGATGTGTCCGTGCCTCTGGAACATAGCTGCTCAAAATTTGTGCGCTTGGGGCGTTTGGGAATTTTCATATAAAATGCTCGCACCTGGAGGTATCTAAAAAATTCGGAATTGGGCATCTCTGTTTCTGATCGAATTTGTTCAAATGTTTTGAAGGCTTGGTGTCTCTCCAGGTGTAGTAGCCTAGTAATACCTTTTGCTTTCCAGACCGCAAGGTTCTTGCGTAACATACCCGGAGCGAAATCAGGGTTCCCCGTAATCGTGGTCATAAGTGTGTTCTGGGTTGTCAGGGCACACTTGTGTTTGGTGTTCTCCCAAGTAGCCAAAGAGCATTTCACTGCGGCCAGCGGTTCACTTAAGGTCTGTTGTATTTTTTTGGGTAGCCAAATTAGATCCTGTATCTCTACGGGGTCACAGCAAGCCTTTTCCAACTCAACCCACCTCCGCAGGCTAGGTTGCATGTGCCACTGAGTAATTTGGGATAATTGTGCCGCTTTGAAGTACGATATCAAGCAAGGTACCCCCAAACCTCCTCTAACTGTTGGCCTTGTAAGGATGCTATTTTTTATACGTGGTTTTTTATTACCCCAGACGAATTTCACCATAGAGGACTGTAAACGGAGGATGTCGTCTCTGATCACTTGTATCGGAAGGGTCTGAAACAGATACAAGATTCGGGGGAGGAGATTCATCTTAAGGCACTGGATCCTGCCGATCCACGAAATTGTGTGGCCTGACCAGATCCGTAGATCCTCCTTCAGAGTCCTAATTAGCCTGGGGTAGTTGGCTTTGTAGAGGGCGTCGTAGTTTTTGGTTATATAGATACCTAAATATTTTATGGAGGAGGCTTGCCATTTGAAATTAAAATTCAGTTCAATCAATTTTTCTGTGACCTTTGGCAGGTTGATATTTAGTGCTTCTGATTTTGTCTGATTGATTTTGAATCCTGAAATCTTATTAAAATTATCTAGCAAACTGAAGACATTTGGCAGAGAGGTAAGGGGTTTGGATAACATTAGTATAATGTCATCTGCATACAGGGCCACTTTGTGTGACTGATCATTAATCTGTATACCTGTTATATCGGGGGAGTTGCGGATGTGTGCCGCTAGGGGTTCTATGCATAATGCAAAAATGAGTGGGGACAGGGGGCATCCCTGTCTGGTGCCGCTCTTTATAGGAAAGTCATCCGACGGGAAGCCCTGGTGTCTGACCTTCGCCATCGGTTCCCCGTAAAGAGCCAGAATAGCTCCCAATATTCTCCCCCCTATGCCGAACATCCCCAGCGTCTCTGTGAGATAGGGCCAATCAATGCGGTCGAAGGCCTTTTCAGCGTCCAGACTCAATGCCATAGACGGGATGTGTTTTCTATGTGCCAAATCAATTAAATCTATTATCCGTCTGGTATTGTCTGTAGCTTGCCTCCCGCATATGAACCCTACTTGATCTGGGTGGACCAGCTTCGGCATGACTAAATTCAGACGGTTAGCTAGCAATTTGGAGAAGATTTTGGTGTCTGAATTGATGAGAGATATAGGCCGGTAGCTTTTGCAATCCGCTGGGTCCTTTCCTGGTTTGGGGATCACTGTTATAGACGCTTGGAGCATTTGGCCAGGGATAGGGGCACCATCTAAGAATGAGTTAAATAGTCGGGCCAGGTGAGGCACTAGTGTTTTTCTAAATTTTTTATAGTACAGGTTAGAGAAGCCGTCCGGGCCCGGGGCTTTGGACGGCTTTAGTGCTTTTATTACCTCTGATATTTCCTCACCTGAGAAGTCTACCTGTAATGCCTCCCTTTCCAATCTGCTCAGGCTGGGTAGTTTTGCCTCCGTTAGAAATGTCCTCAGCTGCCTATGAGTGTTCTCACAATGGGAGACCTTCGCCCCATCATATAGGGTCTCATAGTAATTTTTAAATGCCTCTACAATTTGTTTGGGATCAGAAGTAAGGTCACCTTTCTTGGTTCGAATGGCTTGAATATGGAAATTACGGTTACAATTTTTGAGTTTATTGGCAAGTGGGGTATCTGGCTTGTTCGCTTTCTCATAGTATCGTCGCCTAGACCAGGTCAGCTCTTTCTCCGCTCGGGAGGACATCAATAAATTTAGTTTTGTTTTAGTGTCGCGCCAGGCCTGTAAGGTCTGCGCTTGTGTGTTATTTTTGTGTAGGGCAGAGAGGGCTGTTAACTCTGATTGGAGAATCTTAATTTTATTTTCCCTTGCTTTTTTCCGCCTACTTGCTATCCCTATGAGCTCTCCGCGGAGGGTCGCCTTATGGGCCTCCCATAGGATGGATTGAGATGTCACACTACCGACATTCTCCTCAAAATAGACCCTGATTTTATCCCTTATTGCCGTTTCAATTTCGGGGATTTTTAGCAGAGATTCGTTTAGCTTCCATGTCGCTCCTGGTCTGTCTAGTCTGAAATCTGTGCACCGCAGCTCAATGGGTGCATGATCTGACCATGAAATATCATGGATGCCCGTATGGGAGATCTGCGAAACCATTCTATTGGACACAAAGAGGTAGTCTATCCTGCTGTATCTGTCATGTGGATGTGAATAGAATGTGTACTCCTTCTCTCCCGGGTGTTGTTCCCGCCAGATATCTACCAGTCTGTTTGTCTTGAGACCTTGGGTCCAGATTGCTCTGCTTTGTGTGTGTTTCGGTATTCTGGGCGTGCACCTGTCGGCTTTCGGATCTAGAGTGAGGTTGAAATCCCCACCTAGTATTACCCCGCCTTGTGCCACTCTATGTAGAGTTGTAAAGAATTTTGTAAAGAAGGTATCGGCCCCTTCATTGGGAGCGTAGACATTGGCTATTGTGAGGGGTTGTCCACCCACCTCGCCTACTATTATTAAGAAACGCCCGTTCTTGTCTTTTTTTGTTAGAGTTGTGTTAAACGCCAGGCGGTTGTGTAACAAGGTTGCTACCCCTCTCTTTTTTACATTGGCTGACGCAGAAAGCCATGTTCTATATCTGGTGTCCAGATACTTAGGGGAACTGGTCTTTGAGAAGTGGGTCTCTTGGAGTAGTATTATGTCGGGGTCTTGTCGTCGGTAGTCAGTAAATGCTATTTTCCTTTTTAGGGGGCTATTAAAACCTATTATGTTGTGCGTTAAGATGGTGAAATCCTTACCCATTGATGTTTTCAATATGGAATGCTGCGTTACCTCTTTCTATCCGGGTCATGTTGTGCTTCAACGTATGGTTCAGTGGACTGCTTTGTATATTGCTCGTCTGTATAGGGGAGAAACATTGGGGTACACACATTGGGGACATGGGGGAGACAACAAATAAACCTTGGTAACTTTCGGCGACATCAGGGGACCGAGTCCCCCTGGACGCCTGAACTGCCCCTCGTGGGGTTCCGGTTCGGGTGGGCCCACCTCTGACCATGTCAGGTTGAGCTTGACCCGTTTTCACCGGCCCACCGGGGTCTTTCATGGGTCCCTTGGGGTCTAACCCCCAAGTATCCATGAGGAGACTCATGCCGACGGCAAAGGGGCAAGCACCCCCCCCCCACCTTTTTTAAACATAGTTAAAGGCAAATCTTCGTAGCCAATACGACCGTTCAGCATCCCTAGGACCGCAGGCAGCGTTGTTGTGAGTGTAACTTATCTGTGTGGGGCACTCTTCCTACTTCTATGTTCCTGCCCTTTGTAGGGTCTCTCTCTTACTTGTTACCTTCATGGGCCTGTGGGTAATGTACTCCCCTCCCTCTACGTGTTCTGTTGCTGGGACTCTTCCTTCTGTTGTGTGTGTCCCTGTGTTCATGCACCCCTTTGGCTGCTCCCGCCTCTGGTGTCCTCTGTGTGGAACTAGTGGGGCCTACCCTACCTTCGCTGGATATTCTCCCTCTCCCTACCTCCCCTGGTGTGCTGTCGCTGCCTGCCTGGACTATGTGTGGGTCTTATGACCCTGCGATTTGTCCGGAGTAACTGCTTTTCCGGGTCTTGCTGCGGTTTTGGCGCTTCTGAGTGACGTGGCTCTTTACTTCCCCAACCGGTCGCCTCTACCAAGATGGCTGCGCGGCCATATCCGGTGACGTCCTTCCGGTCTTTGGTCTTTAGCCGCCGGATGTCGATGGGAGCGGACGTCTTCCCGCGCTGGGCTCACCTTCTTCCGGCCGTGCAGCTTTCATCCCGCCACGAGTGACGATGCCGCCATCTTCCTTTGGTGCGTGCCACGCGCCTCTTCCGGGTTGCGGGGCAGCCAGTATCACCGGCATTGCAGGTATGTTTCTTTTTTCCCCCCAGGCTTGGCTTGAAACCGTGGGGCAGCGTGTACATGTCCTTTATTGAGTAGGTGGTGCTGTGGCATTATGAGGTCCACTTCTGCTGCTCGGTGCTCCTAGGTGCTAGCGGTCTTGTTGAACCAAACTTCGTGCCATAACTTGTAGGCAAACAAACAGATTCATAGTGTACAGTTTATTTTGGCAGAACTTTATTCACTCCTTCTCCTGTTCAGTAGTAGCTCGGGTCTTCCGGGATGTGCCGGCCTGTTGCCACTCATTGTCCGGTTCTGCCTCTTTCCGTGGGCTCCTGGCTTCTCCCGTTGTTACCCCCAGCCTGCGCAGGAATTCATCCCCCTCCTCTGGGTTTTTCATTGAGGTGGCCCTTCCGTTCCTGATGACTAGCAGTCCAAACGGAAAGGTCCACCTATATCGGATCGCTTTGTCTCTGAGGAGGCGGGTGATAGGTTGTAGTTTCAGGCGTCTGGCCAGGGTCAGCGGGGACAGGTCTTGAAAGAGTTGTAGGGAGACCCCCTCAAACTTACAGGCTTCTTCCCCACGGGCTTTTGTAAAAATTGCCTGCCTGGTGCGGAAGTAATGCAACCGAGCAATCACATCCCTCGGTTGTGCATTCACCAGCGGCTTGCTCCTTAAAGCTCTGTGGCATCTATCCATCATTAATTCTGCCACTGGGGTGTCGGGGAACAGCGTCGCCATCCATCTTGTGAGGAACTCTTCTACTTCCCCTATGTCCTCGGGTATGCCGCGGACACGGATGTTACTCCGTCGGTCCCGGTTCTCTGCATCCTCCTGGCGCTCGGCCAGCTCTGTAATTTGATGTTGCAGATGGGAGGAACGCTTTTCGGATTTTTTGGCCGCTGAGGAGACCGCCACCATTTTGTCCTCCAGGGCTCCAGTTCTTGCTCCCAGGCCCTGTACCTCCTGCCGGAGTTCTTGTATTTCGGCTCTAAACAACGACTTCATGTCGTTGTATAGCCGATCAAAATCGCAGCGCCGTACGGGCCGCTGTTCCGGCGTCTCCTCCCGGTCCTCCTCGTGGTCTGACCCCGATCCTGGTGCTGAGCCGGGCGCCATTTCTGCTCTCCCGTCTCTGGATGTGGATCGGCTTAAGTATCGCCTGAGATCTCCCGTATTCTTCTTTTTTGTGGATGGCGGGGCCATCTCTGTGGGTTCCGACGTCGGTATCAGAGAATTTGTAGTATGCACTGTCCGTTTATATTGCCTTTATTTAAATCTTGCTTTGGCGGGGGTAGGAGCTACTAGATTAGGCAGCTATTCCCCTCACCATCGCGCATGCGCCTCTCAGCATTTCTGTATTTTTAATAATATTGAGCAGGAGCAGGGGGGGGTCCCTGAGCATTAATTTCTGGCTCAGGGAACCCCCTGCTCACTGTACAATATTATTAAAATACAGAAATGCTGCTTCTTTACCATAGCGCATAGCCGCTAAGGTAAAGAACGAGTGTTTATTTATACTGTATACTGTATGTGTTTTATTGATACTGTACATGTGCAGAGGGTCTCCAGAGCAGAACCGCACTGGTTTCAGGTCTGGGGACCCCCTGCTCCCCGAGATACAGGCCCCTTTAGGGGGTGCCGGTATCCCTCTGCTCTGCTTGGTTTACAGGCCGCGATCACGTGGTCGGGCCATTTAAACCAAGCAGAGGGATACCGGCACCCCCTAAAGGGGGCTGTATCTCGGGGAGCAGGGGGTTCCCAGACCTGAAACCAACGCGGTTCAGCTCCAGAGACCCATGCACATCTACACTATCAATAAAAATGTATTTCAAATAATTTTTAATGTGCGGATGTTTGCGCAGAGAGAGAGCAGTGGATCTCTCTCTGCTGCAAACACATCTCGCCCCCGCCACCCATACAGTAGTATCATTTATGTATGTGCATATACAGTACTGTATGTGTACAGTACTGTATGTTAGGGCTTATAGGGGTTGTTGTTATACAGTATATATATATACAGTATATATACTGCATTACAATTCATTATAGGGGACGGCTTCAAAGAGAACAGCTCGCAAGCGCCCCCATGTGTATTTACACGGCATTGCAGTATTGCAGTCAGCCGGAATAAAATGCTTAAATCCCTGCCTGGAAAATAACGCAATACACTCTGGCAGAAAACGATCAGAAACCTGAATACACCCGGGTATACCCGAATTCGCGGGACTAGCCGAGCGAGAATAAAGTGTGTCGGTACTGTAGATCTGCGTGGTGTATATAATCTGGAATGGATAAGGCAGGGCGACGAGTGGAAGATGGCCTTCAATACCCGAGACGGTCATTACAAGTATTTAGTCATGCCCTTTGGTCTGTGTAATGCCCCGGTCGTTTTCCAAGAATTTGTGAATGAGATATTCCGGGATCTACTGAACCTTTTTGTCATCGTCTACATTGATGACATTCTAATCTTCTCTAAGTCCCTGAAACGCTTGCGCTGCCCATGAGCAAGACAGGACCCCGGTACTGAGGTGGGGAAGTATAGAACAACGCACCTACAGCAGCGGAACCGTGCTTAGCAGGCGGATTGTCAACGTAGCCGGGTCTGGGTTGGAGAGAGGGGGTTAGTCCTGATACTTGCCAAGGTCTTGGAATGGAGAGGTCAGAATTGTCAAAATCTGTTAAACCGTGGTCTGGGATTGGAGAGGTCAGAATCGTAGAAATCCGTATACCCGTGGTCTGTGTTGGAGAGGTACGCAGAGTCGAGGGAAAGCCGGAGTCGATATCCAGAGGGGTTCAGGAGTCAAGCCGAGTCGGTACAGCCGCGGCCCCTTTTAACCTCCTACAAACCCGAAAAAATTAGGGGATGTTCTCCGTTTGTCACGGAGTTTGCCGCGCGTCAGCCGCATTCAGACAGCGCTAATAGTGCTAAACAATTAAAGCGCCCGTGGCACCCAAAACGGCCGAAAAAGGGCCGCATCTGACCCGTGATTTTAAAAAAAAAACGGCCGCAGGAGGTTAAAGGTGGCCGCCACTGTACACGTGGAATCGAACTGCTGGAATAAACACAAGACAAGGGAGCAAAGCAAAACAAATGCAGGAGTTCAAGGCTACAAACAGTTATTCTCAGTGTAACAGGGGAGTAATCCCTGTTCAAGTAATGTGCCTTTAATCTAGCAGTGTCGTGGTTAACTGCTGGTAGTCAATTAATAAACACCACCTGCCTGATTTAGATTGCTTACAAAAGCCTGTCTGTTGAGACAGGAAGGGACTCCTTAGCTCACTTGTGAGCTGACCTTTGGAGACAGAGCAGAGGTTCTTGAGTCTCCCAGGAGAGACTGACCAATAGAACACAGATCTCTGGAACTGACCTGTCTTGAGCTCTGCCAGAAGACATAGCAGAGCTGATTTCAAGACACAGGGAAAACTACTAAACCTGAATGCTGACACACCCTGAGGGAAGGGAGCTGAACCAGGATGAGAAGATTTTCCCTCCAAGAAACAGATAAGAGACTTCTTATATCTGCTTATTTCATGCTATGTGTTTGGGGCTGGGAGAAATGCTTGACTAAGGGAGATGTGAATTAATTACATAGTGGTTCACTAGAAATACTCCCAAGTGAATAGAAGCTTTGTCCCCCCCCCCCCTGTGTTTGGATGGATTTCCTGATGAAAAGGAAAAGGCACAATAAAGCCTTATTATAATTTCACCTTATAAAATTCTCCAATTGTGTACCTCTGTGAACGTCCGTCTACATATGGTGTCCGAAGTGAGATGAGAGGTGTCTTTGTAGTTAAAAAGGACCGGAGATTTTTTATGTGAAGTTTTTTTTTATGCTTTTTGCCTACAAACAGTCTGAGCAACTTAGGAAAAAAAAAAAAAACCTCATGCAGCAGAGATCAGAGTTAAAGCGATACACACCACTGAAAACTTACAAAACCACAGATGGACTCTTTGCCCCAATCCCAAGAGGAGAGAGACTGCTGAAGCAGCTAAACCTTATTTGCCTATCACAAAGTGTAATATGGTCATTGAAATAGGGGTTTTGCCTTCCAGCCATAGTCAGGGTTCAAGAAGTGAGTCAGCCCTTAAAAAGGGATAGGTGTTTGTTGTTTTCAAAAGTTTCGCTGAAGTAGTGAATACAGATGGTGACCCACGAGTGGTACTGATTCTGCAAATAAAGGTTGCCACACCACATAGGACTACCAGCTGTGAATGGAGTATATGCAGAAAAGTGTGAAAATTGATACAAGACTGTGCTGAAGCAGGGGAATTTTTAGCAAACAAATGCTGAGTGTAAAATTGCCCTATAGGGGAAAAAGGAATTGCTGAGTGTTGAGTCACCCTGCCGGGAATGAAAGAAATAGTCCACTGCAAAGAATGTTTTTTTTCTGCAGGTAAACAAAAGTATGCCTATATATCTTGGGAGCAAAACAGACATCCAAAGTGTGAAGTGTGAATGCCATAATACCCAAAGATGAGACTGAAAATTACTGAACTCAGGCAGAAAACCAAATTCTGTTGCTGAAGCGGAGGGATTTTACCTAGCAAGTAAATGGTGTAAAGCAAACAGAAGTTTTTACCTAGCAACCACACATTCAGCATTCCTAATGAGAGATTATACCTAGCAAGTAAATGGTGTAAAGCAAATAGACTTTTTTACCTAGCAACTGCACATCTTGTATACCTGATAAGAGAAAATGCATGCACAGCACTGCTGATATTATAAAAAATTACCCAAGAAAGAAAAGTCTACAGAGATGCCTGTGAGAGCTACGACCTCTACAAGCAGGGTATGCCCACCTGTAGGACTACCAAAATTGGGTGTTCTAGCAAATACAGTGGCAACAGCTGCAATAGCGCCTCCTGAGGTCAGGAAGAAAATTACACCTGATAGCCTAAAAATGGAGGACAAGATGCAGCGTTCATGTAATGAACCCTACCCCACGGAAGAGTGGCCCTTCCAGTCCAATAAAGAGGAAGACATTTCTTACGGGGAACCCGAACCAAGTCACATCCACAAAACACCCCAAGAATGGTGGGGGTGCCTGAACTCGGCACGAACAGAAAAGACCGTCTTCTATGATGACAAATATGGTCAACAAGAGAAAGAGCGGGAGCAGCAGATCACCCAATATTTCTGTCAGCTAAAGCAACTGCAAGAAAAGCCTGGTGTATATAATGAAGCTGCTAAAATATCAAATAAAGAAGGAGACCCCAGTATTCCTGATGGGACGGAGTCATCCAAAACAAAAAAGCGGAAAAAGAAAAGTGATTCTTCACTTACCGTGGAAGTAAAAGACACGTCCGCAGATCCTGTGGAGGAAAAGGGGGACCGAGTTGCCCTGCAGCCTAGATAAAATGGAGAATTCATCCCGCGGTTAACCAAATATCCAGAGGGCCCAAGGCAGAAGTCGTGTACCCCAAAGAAGTGTCTGTCCGGTGCCAACAGTGAGGAACCCTCAACCAACCATCCCAGGGAAGTGGAGCCGGAACCAGTGAGTGACGATCCCTTGACCAACCCTGAAGATGCCCTGAAAAATGCCAGGCATGACTGTGATATGCTCCGTGAACAATTGAAACAAAATAAAGATGGTTACACAGAGCTACAGAAAAATAACGTGAGGCTACAAAAAGATGTGCTCACAATTTACTCTTTAGCCAGGACAGAATTGGACGATCTCAAGACTGAGCTAGATACTGCAAATGCTGCTATTTCCGCCATGGATGGAAAGCAGAGCCAATCTGATAAAATGGTGGCTACGCTAAAGCGGAAGTATGAGGAGACACTGAAGCAGATGACAGTCTTCCAGCAAGAGGTTCACACTCTTCGCATAGAGCTGAATGCCTCACAACAGGAGGTCAACAGTGTCCAGATAGAGGTGTACGTAGCTCAGAAAGAGGTTCAGACACTCCACAGAGCACTGGATGCCTCACATCATGAGACCAACAGCTGCCGCACAGACCTGGAAGTTTCCAGAAAGGAACTACACAGTCCCACTGAGGAGCTGAACATTTCAAGGAAAACTATCCTACATCTTAACTTAGATCTCAAAGTCTCTCAGAAGGAGCTTCAGAACTTAAACCTGGAGATGGAAGTCTCATGCCAGTACACAGCCCGCCTCCAAACAGATGTGCAAAAATGGAAGGTGGACTGCAAGGAAGCCCTGAATAGTACAGAGACTGAAAAAAGAGAAAATTTAAGATTAAAAAAAGAAAATTCTGAGTTGACAGAATACTGCACCGACACACTTTATTCGAGCAAATACCCGGTATGTACCTGGCAGATACCTGTAATGCGCCGCTCCTCACCTCTGACAAGCCCCGTTGCATTTGCCTTCCCAGCCTGGGTTCATGCCTGGCTGATGGGCGGCTGATCTGTTAAATGATAATGATTAGGATTTAATAGGCTGCAATGCTTCGCGTGTCTACCAGATGGCATAAATTCATGAATTGTAATGCAGTATATATATATACTGTGCAGTATTGCAGCCAGAGGGAATAAAATGCTTCAATCCCTGCCTGGAAAATAACTCAATGCACTCGGGCAGAAAACAGTCACAAACCTCAATACACCCGGGTATACCCGAATTCGTGGGACTAGCCGAGCTCGAATAAAGTGTGTCGCCAGTGTACGTCAAGGGAAAGAATGAAGAGCTGCAGGCTCTTAAAGAAATAAATAAACTTTTGAAAGAGGAAATGTTTGACGCAGAGCACCGACTGCAGAACCAACTGCAAGGTCTGCATACACACCTCCAGTATGCTGAGGAGAAGCCGCAAACGCTGCAGGAAGAAAAGCTGCAGGCTGCTAAAGAGGTACAAGCGCTGCAGGAACATCTGAATACCCAGTACGTCCCCACAGAGCAGTATGAGGAGCTAAAGGCCACGCTGCATGTCTTCAGAGCATCATTGGAGGCGGAGCTTCGATACCAGGTGACTCTGTATGAGAGGGAGCGTGAGAAGGCTCAGAAACTGGAGCAAGAGCTGGAGAGACAGAGAAACTGTTCCATTCCCTTGAGTCAGTACACCAAGGAGGAAACAGACGCAGCGGCAACCTTTACAACAAAAATTACGGAGCTCCAGAATATGAAGGAGACTCTAATACAGATTCCTCCAATACGGAAAAAGGTATTGGCTCTGCCCAAGCACCAGTATCCCACAGTAACTAATGCCCGTAAGGACAAGGGTACAGTGAGAGTTGGGGACTCCACGCAACTTCAAAACAAAATTAGGAAGTTTGAGCCACCAAAGAAAGCACTAGCCAAACCTACAGCTGCCCAACAGGCAACAAACAGAGGTAAGAGTGCAGAATCAAAGCCAGAAGAATCCTTAACTGAAGAAGCTGAAATGGCGACTCCGTGGTGTGGAGAAGCTGCAGAAAGACCACTTCAAGAGCAGATAACTCTAAGGGCTAGTCCTAACTGCTCTACAACTGTTGCCATACACTTTGTCTCCAATAAGAGGAGTGCCCGACGCAACAGAAATCTCAAGACCGCGCACGCGATGAAAAGACTTTACATGGAAAAGCGACTGAGGAGTGCTGATCTCAAGCATCTTCGGGAGGAGACAAAAATAAACTGGAGAAAGGGCTCCAATCCCAGCGGGACAGAGGGTTCTCTTCCTCCATCCACTCTCATTCAAGTCACAGAGATATCTAGAATGAGAGTGGAAGGATGGGCTTTGGCCGTGTTAAACCCGAGCTTCCCACAAACAGGGGAGGTTTGTAACAGGGGACTTATCCCTGTTCAGTAATGTGCCTTTAATCTAGCAGTGTGGTAGTTAATTACTAAACACCACCTGCCTGATTAGATTGTTTACAAAAAGCCTGCCTTTGAGACAGGAAGAAACTCTTCCCTAGCTCTGACTGAGAGCTGACCTTTGGAGAGACAGAGCAGAGGTTCTTGAGTCCCAGGAGAGACTTACCAAAAGAAACCCAGATCTCTGGAGCTGACCGGTCTTGAGCTCTGCACAGCAGAGCTGATTTTCAAGACACAGGGAAAACTACTACACCTGAAGCTGAACCAGGAAGTGAGATTTTCCCTCCAAGAAACAGATAAGACTTTTATTCTTAAGAGACTGCTTATATCTGCTTATTTCATGTTATATGTTTTGGGGCTGCGAGAACTGCTTGACTAAGGGAGATGTGAATTATTGCATAGTGTTTCACTAGAAATACTCCCAAGTGAATGGAAGCTTTGTTCCCCCCCTGTGTTTGGATAATTTTCCTGATGAAAAGGAACAGGCACAATAAAGCCTATTATAATTTCACATTATAAAGCCTCCTAATTGTGTACCTCTGTGAACGTCCATCCACAATAGCTTTCCTGTGACTCCTGTGTGTGCAGTGTCTATGGAACAGTTGCAATTTGTCAGTAATCAACTGACCTCTGTGTCACAACAACTTGCCAACTTGTCTCTCCGGGAAACCCCAGTTGCCCCATCACCCTCTATGCCTGTGGCTATGAGCAATCCAGGGCCATGCATACCACCTGCCAACCGGTACGATGGGGACCCTCTCGCTTGCCGAGGATTCTTGAACCAATACGAGCTTCAATTTGAGATGTCCCCCTCCCTCTTCCTTACTGGCCGTACCAAGGTGGCCTACATTTATGCCTTACTCACTGGCGACGCTCTCGCTTGGGCCTCTCCCCTCTGGGAACACCAGCCTGAGTTAACCCAAGACTATCCCAAGTTTAGGCATGAGTTTCAACAGGTGTTTGACACACCAGCACGTAGGGAAACTGCTGCTTTTTCTTTGTTCCATATAACGCAGGCTCGGAGGTCAGCTGCAAGATACGCAGTGGAGTTCCGCACCATTGCCGCAGAGACCCAATGGAACTTCGAGGCTCTTGCCGCGGCATATTGGCACGGTTTGTTCGACACTCTAAAAGACGACCTCGCAGCTCACGCTCGGCCTTCTTCCCTTAAGGAACTCATTGCATTCAGCATCCGTATGGATCAATGTACCCAAGAACGACGACACGAGCGTCACTGTTCTCGTTCTCTCCCCCCTCCGTCTGTTTCTCACAGGCCTTCTCCTTCGCCCTTCCCTGCGTTGGATGCTCCTGAACCGATGCAGATCGATAGCCAACAACTTCGGCTGCGGAGAAAGCACGACGTCGTGAGGAGGGTCTCTGCTATTATTGCGGTTCCCCTGAGCATCGGCTCCGAAACTGTTGCCTGAAGCCGGGAAACGGGAATGCCCAGTAAAGGTAGAGGGGCTTCTACTGGGTACAATCTCTCCCTGTCCCTCTCTCCCTAAGGAACTACCTAAAAAAACTTATGCTCCCTGTAACGCTGGCGGGTCCTGATCTTCAAATAGAAGTGAAAGACTCTGGGTTTGGTGGTAACTTTCTTGATCACACCTTCGCCTGCAAGAACCGAATTCCTTTGGTCAAGAAATGATCGCCCATTGGCTTGGAGGCTATCGATGGATGCCCGCTTCAACCAGCCTTCATCATTTGGGAGTCCATTCCACTTACGCTGACCACCACGAATGGCTATAAAGAGGTAATGGTCTTCGATGTCTTCCATTCCCCCATTGTCCAGGTTATTCTAGGATTGCCATGGCTGCAGCTTCACAATCCGCGTATAGATTGGACCGATGTCTTACCCATCCAATGGTCTACCACATCAGAGAAGTCAGTTACTCCTCCAGCTGCCATGCTCGCTGGCCTGGACACCACTCCCTCTAACTTGACCACTCTGCCATCGGTATATCACGAGTATTTAGATGTCTTCAACAAAGTACAAGCTGAGGTATTACCTCCCCATCGCCCCTACGATTGTCCTATTGATTTAATTCCAGGAACTATTCTCCCTAAATGAAAGTCGTATCCCCTATCGGTGCCAGAGACCAAAGCTATGACGACTTATATCCAAGAGAATTTGGAGAAAGGATTCATCCGCAACTCTACCTCCCCCGCCGGGGTAGGCTTCTTCTTCGTGAAGAAGGATGGCTCCCTAAGACCTTGTATCGACTTTCGTGCGCTTAACAAAATTACCGTAAAAAAACGATAACCTCACCCCTTAATTTCTGAACTCTTCGACCGTCTATAAGGAGAATCTATATTCTCCAAACTCGATTTAAGAGTGGCGTATAATCTTATTCGAATAAGAGACGGGGATGAATGGAAAACCGCGTTTAACACGCGTTCTGGACATTATGAGTATTTAGTGATGCCCTTCAGGCTGTGCAATGCTCCTGCTGTTTTCCAAGAGTTCATGAACGATATCTTTCGGGACGTTTTAGGGACATTCGTTATTGTTTATTTGGATGACATCCTCATTTTCTCTAAGAACTTAGAGGAGCACATTCGCCATACCAAACTGGTACTCTCTAGGCTTCATGCTAATCGCCTTTACGCTAAAATGGAGAAATGTCTGTTCCATCAGATGTCCACAACCTTCCTAGGCTATATTATCTTTACTAGACTTTACTATGGATCCTGAGAAATTGAAGTCTGTACTCGACTGGCCCTTGCCGAATTCTCTCAAGGCCGTGCAGCGCTTCCTTGGCTTTGCCAATTATTACCGGAAGTTCATCCGTAATTTCTCTACCATCGCTCTGCCTATTACCGCCTTAACCAAGAAGGGTGCGGATCTGACTACTTGGTCTCCCGAAGCCATGGAAGCCTTCAAATTCCTCAAGAAAGCCTTTGTGTCTGCACCCATCCTGATACTTCTCTTCCCTTCACGCTAGAAGTTGACGCCTCCGATGTGAGAGCCGGTGCAGTACTCTCTCAGAGAACCACTCCACAGGAAAAACTCTATCCGTGTAAATTCTGTCTCGGAAGTTCTCTTTGGCTGCGAGAAATTACGATGTTGGGAACCGTGAGCTTCTGGCCATTAAATTGGCTCTCTGAGAATGGAGGCATCTTCTCGAAGGTACCAAGAAGCCTATTGCCATCCTCACGGATCACAAAAACTTACTGTATATTGAGGGGGCTTGTCGATTAGGATCCCGTCAGGCTCGTTGGGCACTGTTCTTCGCTCGTTTCAACTATACCATTTTTTATATTCCGGTACCAAAAATATTAAGGCGGACGCTCTCTCTCGCCAGTTCGCTACGGAGAACAACTCTAACGATTCCACCGAATCAATTCTTCCCGCCAAATGTATTATTTCCGCCAATAATTTCTATGTTTTGGATGAAATTAACAAAGCCCAGGTTCACATCCCCAGGAGATTTAGGGTGCCAGAGGGACGCTTGTACGCAGCTCCACGTTTTCGCCACAAGATTCTACTTTGGGGGCATTCTTCAAGATTGGCCGGTCATCCAGGCTTCAAGAGAACAGCAGATCTTATCAAACGAACCTTTTGGTGGCCTAAGATGAACAAGGACATTTTCAACTTCACCAGTGCTTGTCCTTTCTGTGCCCAAAGTATATCCGCACCATCACAAACCCTCTGGTCTCCTCATGCCCCTCCCCATTCCGGAACAACCTTGGAAACATATCTCTATGGACTTTATTGTGGAACTCCCCAATTCTAAAGAGATGAATACCATCCTTGTTGTAGTAGATAGGAAGACCCTTGAGGGGTACAAAGTGTGATTGCTTGGAAAACCTAATTCAGCTACTCTGGCCGATATTTTTTCAAAAGAAATTTTTAGATTACACAGTGTACCTATTTCAATTGTTTCTGACAGAGGTTCTCAATTCATTTCTAAGTTTTGGCGTGCGTTTTCCCAGAGACTTGGGATTTCTCTTCCATTTTCCTCGGGTTATCACCCTCAGACCAATGGTCAAACAGAAAGAATGAATCAGTCCCTCGAGCAGTATCTCAGATGTTTTGTCTCCAAGTCTCAAGACAACTGGGTGGATCTATTACCTTGGGCCGAGTTTGGTATTAACTCCTTAAAAATGAGTCGACGCAAGAGTCGCCTTTCTTCATTAATTTTGGATTCCATCCTAGCAGTCTTCCCCTCTCCTCCCTCCCCTCTGGTGTTCCTGCAGCAGATACTCATGTCTCCACTCTCAAAGACTCTTGGAAGAAAATTCTAAAAACCTTACAAACTGCTGTTCAAAGACAAAAAACAAAGACAGATCGGCGACGTCAAGCAGGCCCATCGTTTAAAACCGGAGACAGTGTTTGGTTATCCTCTAAAAATATAAGGCTCAAGACTCCTTCTCAGAAATTGTCTCCAAGATTCTTGGGTACTTTTGAAGTCCTCGAGATGATCAACCCTGGCACTTCCCTCCACCATGAGGATCCCCTCGGTGTTCCATATGTCGTTACTCAAACCGGTTATCCAAAGTGCTCATTTTCCTAATCGTCCCCAAAGACCCAACCCTGTCACCATTCAAGGTCAACAAGAGTATAAGGTCCACTCCATACTCTTTTCCCGTTGGTCCAGAGGCCGTTTACAATTCCTTGTCCACTGGAAGGGTTATGGACCAGAGGAACGTTCCTGGATACCGTCTCACCACATTCACGCCCCAACGCTCCTTAGGCAGTTTCACCGGAAGTTCCCTCAAAAGCCATGGCAAGATCCTCCGGAGTCCGATCCTCAAGGGGGGATACTGTGACGGATCGGGGGACTCGCGCTTCCCAGCGTGTCCCAGTCACCTCTGTTTCCACTGCCTCTAGCCCTCCCTCTTCCCTGAGTCCTCGCTCTCTCCCTCGCGGCTATTCCTCTGCGGAACGGTTAGCATGCCCTGACGCGTATTGAGGCCACCTGCGCGTCCTCCGCAATGTGCGCGCGCGTTCGCAATCACTATTACCCCTCCACGGCATACACGGCCCCCGGTGTGCCTCTATTTCCCCAGCCTCCACATTACCTTGCTCCTCTGCCTCTCCGTCCCTCTCGCCTCCGTTGCCGAGCGCTCCCGCGGCGCTGCCTCCCTCACGTCTGTGACCCCCTCGGTGCACGCATATAATACCCTTACAGAGGGCGCGCGCACACGCTCCAGTTATCTGCCGTCTAGCTCCGCCCCCGTGGCTTACAAGCCATATCCCTTAATTATTCCCCTGTCTCCTCCCCTGCTCTCTCAGACCTATCCCTGCAAACTCTCACTCAACCCTCTGCTCCTCCTCTCCCTCTATTGGTTCTCCTTCCTTTATAACCCCACTCTGTCCACTTACTCATTGCTCTGCATAGCTTTCCTGTGACTCCTGTATGTGCAGTGTCTATGCCTAGCTCCCTTGTTTGTTTCAGCACTGGTTCCTGTCCCTGCTTCTGTTTGAATTCCCCTGGCTTGAACTTACTGCTTTGAATTTGACTACTCTGCTTTCTCCAACCCCTGAACATTGGCTTACGGACACCACTACGCTGCTCTCTCCAATCCTTGAACTCTGGCACACAGACATTACTATCCGATCTCTGGCACCCCGGACTTTGCAAGTATACTTTAACCCTTTTCTTACCAGGCCCGGCAACGCATTACCACACTCCGGGCATGCCCTCACTGCTGTGGGTGCGTGTTATACCCTTACCCACCTCAGTATTGGGGACTGGCCAGGTCTGCGGGCTTACAGGTGTTACATAGTGGAAGTGGAAGGGAAGAGGTACCTCAGATGCCTGTGTCCCAAGTGTGATTTTCCAGGCGGCGACCTGATCTGGGGAGCAAAGTGTGTCCGCTGCGGAGCACGTTTCCTGAAGCCCAAGCTGCTGCGGCCTACGGAATTCACAGAAAAGAATGCGACCGACCCCAATATGGGTGGTCGGCCCTGCTGCTAAACCAATGTCTATGGAGGCCTCGGAGGGCCGGTGCATCCCAGAAGAGGATCCAGGTGAGACGAGTACCCCGATGACCACAGAGTAGGCTGAGACGATTCCAGACCCAGTTCCTGCAGAGGAACCAGAGACGGTCAGTGAGCCGGAACCAACCCACGAGCAACCGGTGTGACAGAGTCATAGACTCTGTATACATAAGTAGGCGGTGGCAGTATGCCTGCTTTCCAGTACACGAGGAGTTAACCCAGCTGATTAAGCAGTCCACAGGTGATCCTAATTGAGTAAGCTCACTTGCTTTTAAAAAGAGGAAGAGGACATGCCTCTGGGGCAGCAGTCTCTCTCAGACACTGAATGAGGACAGAGGAGAGCTGACGGACAGACCCAGGCTCCACAGACTTGTGCTGTCCCAATGGAATAAAGCTCCCAGGTAAGGAGCCAAGTGGTATTACCAAATATTGTTAGTCTAGCTTAGCTAACCAGCCAGGTAGATATGCTTAACCTAGTTTAGTTAGCTTCCCTAACAGGGATAGGCTTTTGTTTATGTTTTGTTTTACTTAAAAGGACAGCGCACCCATTGTTTTTGTTATTTTTGGACAAATAAATCCACCAGCATATTATTTCACCGGAAGAATTGTGTTATCTCCTCACTACCCACAGTCATCTTGCCACAAGTGGTGTGAGAAGTGGGATGCCAAACACCCTGTAAAAGGGATGGAGCTGCACATTGCGACTGGTGGATCCTGTGCGGACTGTTACTCTCAATATGGAGGATGTTGTGAAGGCCCTACTACACAGCACCACTTTTCAGCAGGAACACACTGCGGCACAACGTGAGACAAACCAGATACTTGCAGCCCAGCTTGGCGTTATCGCAGAAACACCGAGGGGCTCGTTCATTGCCTAGCCCAGATTACTATGGACTCGACCAGTGCAGCCAAGGTGCGGCCTATCCAGGTGAATCTATACCTGCAGAAAATGACCTCGCAAGATGACATAGAGGGCTACCTCCGGTCCTTTGAGCAAATCGCTTCCTGGGAAAGTTGGGCTCGCTCCAAATGGGCAGGGATTATTGCACCCTTTCTACAAGGGGAAGCCCAAAAAGCATATTGCGACCTCGACAAAGAAGCTGTGGCAGATTATGACCATCTAAAAAGCAAAATCCTTGCAAGGATTGGAGTTACTCCCGCAGTCTGTGCGCAAAGGTTCCATACATGAAGATACAAGGAACAGAAAGCACCCAGATCCCAGTAATGGGATTTAATTAATCTGGCGACCAAGTGGCTAAAAACAGAAGCATATAGCCAAACCTGGATCCTTGAGATGGTGGTGTTGGACCTCTTCATTCGAGCATTACCCCAGGACCTCCGACATTGGGTGGGACAAGGAGATCCCCTTACTTATGATGCCATGGTAGGTGCAGTGAAACATTTTCTAGCCACCCGTGAACTGTCATGCTCCATGTCCTCTCACACAAACCAAAACCCGTGGCCCAACACGAACAGTAGAAGCCAGCACTGGGACAAAGACCCGCGACCGGCTGCATGGTTTGAGGGAGTTTAAAGAAACCTGGATAAGGACAGAAACTCTAAATCTCTGAAAGGGTTTCAAGAACGAACTGGGCCAATTGTTTGTTTTGAGTGTGGGGAGGCGGGACATATTAAAGCTCACTGCCCTGAGTTGTCTGAACCAATAGAGTATGGCTCTGTGAGGTCAAAGTTCTGTGGCGTGTTATGTGTGACCCGCGGAGGGGGAAATACCCACAACTTCCTCACTACGGTGATTTGAAATGGTAAACCAATCTCCGCCCTGGTAGACTCGGGGAGTGATATTAAATTAGTACCAGGGAAGTTGCTTAAGCCTCTCCAGTTACGCCAGGGTGAGAAGCTGCGGGTATTACGTGTGAATGGGTGTACGCTTCCGTACACCACGACTCCGATAAAAGTAAAAGTTATGGGGCAAGTCTTCCAAACTACGGAAGCAATTGTACCAAAGTTACCTCATTCCCCAGTGTTAGGCTGTAATTTTCCTGGTTTTGACACCCTGATCAGAGGACAACTCACCTTAAACAATCCTACTCCGGATGAGGTTTTTCCGTTTACAGACCCTGAATTAGTCTCTGAAGTGTCTAAAACCCCTAAATCAAAACGAGAACGTAGCAAGGACAAAAAAAAGAGGTCTGCCCCCACCCCAGTTAGCACTAGTTACTACTCCTAACAGAGGGAGAACAGAGGATGAGTTGTCAGAGACATGGCTGGTTGACACTCAGGAGTCAGAATTACTCGTAGTTGTAACAAGTAAAACTCCAGAAGAGGAAGGTTTTGGAAGTGTAGAACTTTCCCCAAGTAATTTTGGTAGGGTAGTGAAAAAGTCCCGTGGAGACAGAAACCGGAGCACAGCTTCCCAAATGAACGGGTAGATACAGGACTTGGAAAAAAATAGTTTATTTGTTAAAAAACAAGTACATGGGTAGTCCTGGCAGGCACTGTGATGCGTTTCACGCAGAGGGCGCTTTGTCAAAGAGTAATCTGCCTGGATAGAAAGAAATACTTGTAATAGGTAACCCACAGCTGTTTCAAATCAATCAGAACATTAAATGAATGAGTACACCCACAAAGCGTTACGTAAGCTCCAATGGCAGCCACAGCTGTTAGTGAAGCTAATCTGTGATGTAACATGTATGAGAAATTACAACATTATAAAACAAACAAACAATCATTGTTAAAAACGAAAACAAAATACAAAGCAAATGAAAATGACATACCACATAAAACTACATCAGAAACTAACATATGCAAGAAAGAAAAATAATATCAGAATGAATATAATAAATTATAAGTAACTATTCAAATTCATAATACCTCATAATGGAACAGCAATAATAAATATGAAAAAAGGACAAAGGAAGTAAACTTCATAGGAATACCAACTCGAGAACATAAAGTGAGGGGTGGTGGAGGGGGAAGGGAAAGGGGAGGGGGAGGGGAAGGGGAAGGAGAAGGGGAAGAGTGGAGGAGGAAAGGTTAAGAGGGGGAGGGGGGAGAAAATGGGAGAGGGAAAAAGGGGGGAGGGAAAAGGGAAGGTAGAGAGAATGATGTATGAATGGAATGGTAACTTAATCGATCAAAAAATGTTTAAGTTCCTATTCAATGTAAGCTTTGAAAAAGATCTAACGCAATGGGACAATGAGATTAGCGTTACAACAAAAGGAGCTTAAAGACAATTATATGACCCAAATTATTGAGGAACCAACCAGGAGAGGGGCCAAACTAACATTATTTGTTTCTTTGAGGAGGTAAGTAGGAATTTAGACCAGGGTAATGCAGTTGATGTGGTCTACTTAAATTTTGCTAAGGCTTTTGATATGGTTTCACACAAGAGGTTGGTGTACAAAATAAAGAAAATTGGACTCAGTAATAATATATGCACCTGGATTGAAAACTGGTTAAAGGACAGACAACAGCGGGTTGTCATAAATGGAACTTTTTCAGGTTGGGCTAAAGTCGTGAGTGGAGTACCTCAGGGATCAGTACTGGGACCCCTGCTTTTTAACTTGTTTATTAATGACCTTGAGGTTGGGATCGAGAGCAAAGTCTCCATCTTTGCTGATGATACTAAATTGTGTAAGGTTATAGAATCAGAGCAGGATGTAATTTCTCTTCAGAAGGACTTGGAGAGACTGGAAATGTGGGCAGGTAAATGGCAGATGAGGTTTAATACAGTTAAATGTAAAGTTATGCATTTGGGATGAAAGAATAAAAAGGCGACTTACAAATTAAATGGAGATATTTTGGGGGATTCCTTGATGGAAAAGGATTTAGGAGTGCTTGTAGACAGCAGGCTTAGCAATAGTGCCCAATGTCATGCAGTAGCTGCAAAGGCAAACAAGATCTTATCTTGCATCAAACGGGCAATGGATGGAAGGGAAGTAAACATAATTATGCCCCTTTACAAAGCATTAGTAAGATCACACCTTGAATATGGAGTACAATTTTGGGCACCAATCCTAAGAAAATACATTATGGAACTAGAGAGAGTGCAGAGAAGAGCCACCAAATTAATAAAGGGGATGGACATTCTAACTTATGAGGAGAGGCTAGCTAAATTAGATTTATTTACATTAGAAAAGAGGCGACTAAGAGGGGATATGATAACTATATACAAATATATTCAGGGACAATACAAGGAGCTTTCAAAATTTCACCAGCAACAAAGGAAAGGGTTCTTTACAGTAAGGGCAGTTAAAATGTGGAATTCATTACCCATGGAGACTGTGATGGCAGATACAATAGATTTGTTCAAAAAAAAGGTTGGACATCTTTTTAGATGGGAAAGGTATACAGGGATATACCAAATAAGTATACATGGGAAGGATGTTGATCCAGGGATTAATCCGATTGCCAATTCTTGGAGTCAGGAAGGAATTCATTTTTCCCCTTAATGGGGCTTTTGGTTTGCCTTCCTCTGGATCAATAAGTAAATATAGATATAGAATAAAGTATCTGTTGTCTAAATTTAGCATAGGTTGAACTTGATGGACCTACGTCTTTTTTCAACCTCATCTACTATGTAACTATGTAACTATGTAAAGCAAAATGTTGATTTGGTTTGAAAGATGATGATCTTGTTGATACAGTTGACATTAGGAGTTCATCAAATGCTTTTGCAGATACTGTTTTTTCTCTTGATATGGAGACTCTCTTTCAGGAGAGCAATACTGAACCTTTAGTTCTGGAGACTTCTTCTTTCTTTGGTCATATCGATTCCGGCTTAAAGAAAAAATCAATCTTTGCACCTAGTGTGTCTAGAGGTCCATTTATCTCAGCATTTGAGGAATTAGTCGAGAGGGACCTCCGATTACTTGCCAGGGTTTCTCATTTACAACTTCTATGTATGATAACCTTACCTTTACTGAGAGAAGCAGTCTCAATACTCTCATGGACGACAAGCCTATTGTGATAAAAAATGCGGATAAGGGGGGGAGCAGTGGTGGTCCAATCTGCCTCTCAATACATTGTGGAGGCCCTGAGACAATTGAGTGACTCTAGTTTTTATGTTAAGTTGAAATAGGACCCAACGAAAGAATTCCAGCATGATTTATCAAATCTGCTGGAGTTTGGTAATATCCTTTATGTTTTGATGACAAAGGAATACAACTACCTTAACTGTTTTACATCCTGTCGTGCTTGTGTTTCACCATCTCCCAAAGATACATAAAGGACTGGACCACCCCCTGGGGAGGCCCATTGTGTACAGTATTGAATCTTTGGGAGATGGTGTCTCCAGGTACGTTGATGGGTTCCTACAGCCTTTGGTTCACTCGCTCCCCTCTTATATCCGTGACACTGCTGATCTATTGATATCCATTGAGGGGATCAACTGGAATCCAAATTATCTCTGGGTCACCATGGACGTCACATCCTTATACACTATTATAGCATATGAGCATGGTTTGTTTGCCACATCACATTTCTTACACACCTCAACATTATCACAGGCACAATACACTTTTATACAAGAATGTATTTCATTCTTGCTTACTCAGAATTATTTTACTTTTGACTCACAGTTTTATTTACAAGTTAAAGGCACTACTATGGGTACATCTTTTGCTCCTTCGTTCGCCAATCTTTTTATGGGTCTTTGGGAACTCAGAAGAAACACTAGGGTTAGGGAGTGATCACAAAACCACACTAATTGAAGCAAATAATGAATAAATTCTTTGGGAACTCACTCACATTTACGGGAGCACCAATTTATTTCGTCACCACATCATCAAGTATAAACGTTACATAGATGGTCTGTTTTTTATTTGGGATGGGGACTATCACTCCTTACACTCTTTTTTTAATACACTCAATATCAATGATGTTAATTTACAATTCACGATGGATACTGATATACATCATATAAATTTCTTGGATGTGACCTTCTATGTGGACATAGACAATAAAATTCAAACCAATGTATTTAGGAAAGCCCATTCCAGAAATTAATTTTTACGTTCTCAAAGCAGTCATTCCAGGTCTCTCATCAATGGGATTCCAAAGGGACAGTTTCTTCGTTATAAGAGACTGTGTTCTAATGATGAATCTTTTAAAAAACATGCTAATGATCTTAGTGTGAGGTTTGATCAACGTGGTTACAACAGACGAATTGTTGAGAATGCCTTTCAGGAGGCATCTATTAAAGAAAGAAAAGATTTGATTAATATTGATTATTCTAAGAGTAGTAAAAAGCTTAGCAATAATGAACCATTGTTCATCACCCAATATAATGGACAGGCGAATCAAATTCGCCAAATCATTCAGAAACATTGGGATACGTTGCATTTAGATCCTCAACTACAGCCAATTCTCACTGATAGACCGAAAATTGTCTTGATGAGGGCCAGAACGTTAGGTTCGTTAATTTCCCCCAGCTTATTTAGCATCTACACAGGAACACCTAGGTGGCATACCACATGGGTTTCATAAATATGGACACTGTTCACTATGTCAATTTGTCAAACCTACTCACCGAATCACAACTACACAATCTGGCTTCAGCTACAAACTTTAAACGTTTATGAACTGTCATACTAGTTATATTATTTATGTTATATCATGTGGATGTAACATGAAATATGTGGGGCGTACGATCAGACCACTAAAACAAGGATAGCTGAACATACCAGATTGATTAGGAAGGGTGATTCTGAGCATCCAGTACCTAGACATTTTACCTCCTGGCCTAAGGGAGGTATTGAGAATTTTAGATTCTATGGCATGGAACATATTCCTATGCCAAAAAGATGAGGCAATAGAGAAAATATTCTCAATCAAAGAGAGATGTTCTGGGTACCCTAGATACCCTTCATCTGAAAGGGATGAACGTTGAATGGGAACTTAAACATTTTTTGATCAATTAAGTTACCATTCATACATCATACTCTCTACCTCCCCTTTAACCCTCCCTCCCCTCATTTCCCCCCTCCCTCCCATTTCCCCCCTCGCCCCCTTTTTCCCTCTCTCACTTTCTCTCCCCTCCCCCTGTTCCCCCTTTCCCCCCCCCCTTCCCCTCCCCCCCTCCCCCACCCCTCACTTTATGTTCTTGAGTTGGTATTCCTATGAAGTTTACTTCCTTTGTACTTTTTCCATATTTATTATTGCTGTTCCATTATGAGGTATTATGAATTTGAATAGTTACTTATAATTTATTATATTCATTCTGATATTGTTTTTCTTTCTTGCATATGTTAGTTTCTGATGTAGTTTTATGTGGTATGTCATTTTCATTTGCTTTGTATTTTGTTTTCGTTTTTAACAATGATTGTTTGTTTGTTTTATAATGTTGTCATTTCTCATACATGTTACATCACAGATTAGCTTCACTAACAGCTGCCATTGGAGCTTACGTAACGCTTTGTGGGTGTACTCATTCATTTAATGTTCTAATTGATTTGAAACAGCTGTGGGTTACCAATTATAAGTGTTTCTTTCTATCCTGGCAGATTACTCTTTGACAAAGCTCCCTGTGCGTTAAACGCGTCAGACTACCTGCCAGGACTACCCATGTACTTGTTTTTTAACCAATAAACTTTTTTTTTAAGTCCTGTATCTACCCGTTCATTTGTGAAGCTGTGCTCCGGTTTCTGTCTCCACGGGACTTTTTCACTATTCTACGTGTTTGCCTGGATGCACGCTATGCTGGAGATTACCTTCATACCTTCTTCTACAAAACTCCTGCACTGTGCCTTCATGCAGGGAGAGGGAGACAGGGAGGGTGAGGGAGACAGGGAGGGTGAGGGAGACAGGGAGGGTGAGGGAGACAGAGAAGGCGGTGCCCAGTTGATTCCCCAGTGTTCCAGTCATGACGACGTCACACTCTCAGTGTTCAGCAGACGGAACTCCACACCGGAGCAACCTGACGGACTTCGGTTGGCTCCTTGAAGAGGTTTTCAGTCCTCCACCGGACCTCTCTTCACCAGCTGTAATACAGCTTTGTGGAACGTAGCTCACATCGTGTGGTTCTCCTCCTCCCCCCAGGGCTCACTAACGGCCAACCATGAGTACGTCAGGCACACTTTTGGTGCTATACGAGATCAGCCAGTTGCCTTGAACTACTTGTTTCTTTATCATACTGGTGGCTGAGAAGGAGGGGTTATTTACTAATTTACATTCATTTTATGGATTGATATTCACTTTTTCTAATGGATCTTCAAGCACCAAATATGCACACCCATATGTTGTCATTGAGCACCGATAACGTTTAGGACTGACATCAGCCCTGGATACAATCTTTTGTCTAATTTTGGTAGGGAATAGGCTAATGATCCCCAGTTGAAAAATGGGTTTAGTCAAGCGGTAGAAGTTAATGGGGTCCCGGTAGAAGGAACAACAACGACTCCTATCCCTAATTTTGTATTCAAAATGATTTGTTGTACCATGTGAGCCAAGAGGAGGGCCAAGAAATAGAAAAATTGCTAGTACCCAGTTCATTAGTAAGGAAAGTCCTAGGGCTAGAACACTCACTTATTGGGGGGTCATCTTGGACCGGATCCAGGACCAGGAGGTCATCCTTCAGTTTCAGACCCCTGGGAAAACTCATTACTCGTCACGAGGATAGCGCGCCGCAACTCCCTCACAGGAGTCTCGAAGAGAAGACTCCCGCAAGGAAAGAACTAAGGCTGACCATCCTCCTAAACAGTCTACCGACCAGTTTAGGAAGTTGGGAAGAGTATCCCCTACTTTCAAGCCCCGCATGGACCCCAGTGGTCTCGTCTGCTACAGCTGTGGCCAACAGGGTTACCTATCATGGAATTGGCTGGGGGAAAAAAAACTTCCCCACTAGAAATGCCTACCCCAATGTAATGATCTGTGGGGTTCAGACGGCCGAAGCACCTGCTGTGCCTGCGAAAACCCTCCTGAGCCAAGCCCCAATGATGGAATCCCACCACTGGACGCTTACAGTAGGGTGGGACCTGTCGCCATCATACATGTCGTCGTGGACAGTGTCTTTTCATCTGAGTTATTTGAGACTGGGTCACAAGTGACCATTGTGTACAGAGAGTTCTACAACCAACATCTCCAACACCAACCCCTGCAGTCGGCGGGGCACATGAAACTGCGGGGACTTTGTAATGAAGATTACCCCTTCGACGGGGTAGTGCAGGTTCGACTGGAGATTCTGCAGCTGAACACTGGCAAATCGCACCCTATGGATGTGGAGGCATTGGTATGCCCCGAACCCAGAGAACATCCTGTCACGGGGACTGACCTGTAGAACAATTTTATATTTTTGGGGAACTAGATTGAGCACACAAGTTGAGCAAAATAAATTGTCATTTATTTCCTTACTAGACAGACACGTGACAACCTCAGAATATAATTAACAAAAACACTTACTGAAGAGAGAAACAGGATAAAATTTCCAGAAAGGTGCAAAGCACCAGAATATTGTCCTTTAAAGTGCAGTCCTTTTGCAAGGGCGCAAATTGCCAGCCAATCCTTCTGTGACTAGTGCAAAGTTTGCATAGGAAAATGTCCCAGCTCATAGGTGTCAAAACATTTGGTCCCTGTGTGCATTTTGATGACAGTAGAAAAAAGCCTCTGTCCATTTAAAACTGCAGCAAAAATACACTTTATTAAAAATACATGTTTCCCTTATCTAGAATTATATTTGTAAATGTGGGTGCTTAGGGTGTTACACTGAGGAAGCATACCAAATTTCAGGTTGCTGGCCCTTTTCCTTTCCGAGTTATGGCTTCTTCTTAAACTGTACAGGTTATGAGAAAAACTGCTCACCTATTAGGTATAATGTCCTAAAAACGGTAGGTGCAAAGGAGGTAATTGACATATATTACACCGAGTGAACTCGAAGAAAGGAGTTCAAAAGCACCCCTATATGTGCACTCTTACCTAGTACTAATGTGTAATACTAAAACCACAAGATGAATCCCTTAGCCAGGAACTAAAAGCGAAAAGCGACGAAAAACAAAAAAGTTTTAATATACAATTTAATTCATACACTCAAAGTTTAAAATATGTGCTAGAAACCCCTCAGAGGAGCGGTGGAGAAGTGACAGGGATATATAATTCAAGTCAGCTGTATAGACATTAGTATTTAGCAGAGAATATCCCTGTCTCTCCCTACAGATAAATTAAACATGTGATATCCACTAAAGTTTGGCAGCATAATGACAATAGCCTTGAATAGGTAGTGTAGTGTGTAATAGGCAGTCAGGAAGGGTAGGTCTTTAGTACAGGGTAAAAAAAGCTCTCTATAACTATCCCACATTGGGATGACACTGGTGTCTGAATATAGCAATAAACCCAAGACTCTATCAAAGCCAAAGTAGTTCTTACCACATACTGTCACACACATAAAACAACATAACCTTATAAGTTGATACAAGTAACTCGTTTTGTACTTGGAAAGTTAACCAGCCTTTTTGAAGTATCCCTTCTTATAATAGTACCACTTCCCTAGCTCAAATAGTTATACATATGGTGTAAAAACCATGCCAAATAACAGCTGTTTATAGTGCACTAGCTGAGAGACCCGGCGTTGCCCGTGAGTTACATTTAGCGCTAGGAAAAGGGGGGGGGGGGAGAGGGGGGGAAAAGGAGGGGAGGGGGATGGGGGAAAAGGAGGGGAGGGGGACGGGGGAAAAGGAGGGGGGGACAGTAGACAGGAGGGGGGGACAGTGGACAGGAGGGGGGGGACAGTGGACAGGAGGGGGGGACAGTGGCCGGGTGGTGGGGGGACAGTGGAAAGGACAGTGGACAGGAGGGGATGGGAGGGGGGGAGAGTGGACAGGAAGGGGGGGAGAGTGGACAGGGGGGGGGACAGTGGACAGGAGGGGATGGGAGGGTGGGAGAGTGGACAGGAGGGGGGGGGAGAGTGGACAGGAGGGGGGGGAGAGTGGACAGGGGGGGGAGAGTGGACAGGAGGAGGGGTGACAGTGGACAGGAGGGGGGTGACAGTGGACAGGAGGGGGGGTGACAGTGGACAGGAGGGGGGGAGAGTGGACAGGAGGGGGGGTGACAGTGGACAGGAGGGGGGGGGCAGTGGACAGGAGGGGGTTGGTTTGCTTTAAATTGACGGGTCCCTCCTCTCCACTCCCCCTGTATCTTTCTCCGCTCCTTCCCCCCCCGCACCCCCCCCCCATGTGTAGCTCCGGTCCCCACTCTACAGTGTCTGAGACACAGTGTAACACACACACACACGCACACAGACACACACACAGTGTCCCACACACACACTGTCACGCTGTGACACACACACACACACACTCACACACACACTCACACACACACTCACCTCTCCTTCTGGCCGCCGCCATGTTAGTTAGTCCGCGAGGGAGGAAAGGGTCCTTCCGTCCACCACCATCTTAGGTGCCGCGTGGCAGCGGTAGGCTGCCCTGGCCAATACCTGTCCCCGCGCCAGGGAGGTGAGCGGGAGGGAGGTGAGCGGGAGGTGAGTGGAGGGAGCGGGAGGTGAGTGGAGGCAGCGGCAGGTTGCCCTGCCCACTGCCTGTCCCCGCGCCGGGGAGGTGAGTGGAGCGGGAGGTGAGTGGAGGGAGCGGGAGGTGAGTGGAGGCAGCGGGAGGTGAGTGGAGGCAGCAGCAGGCTGCCCTGCCCACTGCCTGTCCCCGCGCCAGGGAGGTGAGCAGAGCGGGAGGTGAGTGGAGGGAGCGGGAGGTGAGTGGAGTCAGCGGGAGGTGAGTGGAGGCAGCGGCAGGCTGCCCTGCCCACTGCCTGTCCCCACGCCAGGGAGGTGAGTGGAGGGAGCGGGAGGTGAGTGGAGAGAGCGGGAGGTGAGTGGAGGGAGCGGCAGGCTGCCCTGCCCACTGCCTGTCCCCGTGCCGGGGAGGGAGTTGAGCGGGAGGGAGGTGAGTGGAGAGGGAGGTGAGTGGAGGCGAGAGGTGGAGGGAGGTGAGTGGAGAGGGAGGTGAGTGTGATGGGGGGGGGGAGGACAGAGAGAGAGGTGTGTGTGTGTGTCCCTGTGTGTCCTTTGGCCCGTCACTCCGCCTCAGGCCAATGAGAGGTGTGCGGGGGCGGGCGGGCCAAGGGACCAATGAGATTGCCGCTAGGGACACAGGCCATGCAGACATACAGTGCTTTCAGAAATATATAGTAGATAGATCGGAGCTGTGAAGGGTTATGGCAAACCCCAACCGAAACAGTAGCAGATTGAGTAGCACAATGTTACAAAAGCAGCTGTATGGAAACGGCAGTGAGGCTGTAAGCAAGAGAGGTATGGGGAAGGGATGGAAGGGGAGAAAGGGTTACAGCGAACCCAGGCAGAGACAGTGAAGGTATACGAGCCGTGTGGATATATGGAACATGCACCGCCGTCACTCCTCTGTGACGTCACCCTCGTGACGTACGTATCGCCGAGACGTGTTTCGCGCGTGTAACGCGCTTCTTCAGGGGGAGGAGTCTACTCTTCTGACCCTGTTCCTAGTATTTATAGTGGGATCTAGATGCCTATTAGTCCGTGAGTACTTGGGAGATCCACCTTTGACTCATAGTGGTGTTTTGAATTAACCCTATCAGACCGTGTCCTAGTCTAGTGACTGTTTGTCACGGACATATGTTTATGTAATTAATTATTCATTACTTGCCCCTACTGTATATGTGGTTAATCCAATAGATTCAATTTACAGGGTTTAATGGTTATATTGACGCAGAAAGTCAAATAGTAGGTATTGTGTCCATGTCTGAGTAAAAATAACCTATGATGTGAACCACAACATGTATAAATATACACTGGTCTATATATGTAGACTTGTATAGCCAGGTTTAGTTGATCCTCCCCTAGGGTCAATACGGATCAGGTCTAATTTACCAGACTGTATACCATGGTCCCACAAGTTGATGTTAGCAACATGGAAAAAACTGATGCAAAAACCGATGCAAAATGTGCAAAAAATGCAGAATATGCTGAACATTGACTCATAGCCTATTGCAGCCTTGAGGAGTTAATCAGAGCTGCTGCAGAGTACATAAATCCCTTAATTAGGTCTAAGTAACAATAGCATGTAACCTGAACCATATCATATATTCGTGTATATATGTAGGAGTGTATAGCCAGGTTAAGATGTTCCGCCCCTAAGGTCAATACGGAACAGGTCTGATTTACCAAACTGTATACCGTTATCCCCAGATCTAAAATTAACAAAATGCAAAAGACTGCTGCACAAGGTGCAAAAGATGCAGAACATAGGGGCCACATTGATACTTTGCAGCCATGAGGTGTTAATGTAAACTACTGTAAAAATGCAGAGTACATAAATCCTTCATTCAGTCCTAGGGGTGACTGGGTCTGTAATAGATATATCCAACGGCATTCCCGTTGAAGTAAAATCTTATCCCAGTCACCTCCTCGTGGACTTGGTTGTATATGTTCAATGGCTGTGAAGCTCATGACGTGTTAGTTGCCTTGATGATATTCGATGATATGTCTGGCAAGAGGTGTATCGACTGAATTTCTAACGTTGCCTAAATGTTCTAATACACGTGTCTTAAAAGGTTTTGTGGGTTTTACCCACATACCTCATTCCACATTCACACGTCATTAAGTATATGACACCACATGTCTGGCAGTTAATGAACTCTTTTATTTGGTAGGTTATGGTCTGTTTTAGATTTGTGAAGGATTTAGTGGCCTTCATGAAAGGGCATGCTTTGCACCTCAGACATTTAAAGTAGCCTTTTGGTTTGTCTCCCAGCCAGGTCTTGTTTAGCTGTGATTGAAAGTGGCTGCATACAAGTCGGTCCTTGACGTTCCTGCTTCGTCTACAGCACATACTTGGTGTCTCCGGAAGAATTTTTTGGAGATCAGAATCCTCCAAAAGGATGTGCCAGTGTTGGTTAAAGATTCGTCTAACTTCCCGCCATTGGCTGCTAAATTTACCAATAAATCAAATTGTATTGTCCTCAGTCGTCTCTTTTTTGTTTACAAGAAGTCCCGTTCTTTCAGACGTAAGGGCTCAATAATAAGCTTTTTTGATAATCTTATTTGAGTATCCTCTTTCCCTAAATCTTAATGTCATGTCCTTTGACTGGTTTTTGAACTCAGTTAGGGAAGAACAGTTTCGCCTTAGACGTAAAAATTGACCTATCGGTATATTGTCTACAACAAGCATGTCAAACTCAAATGCTAACAAGGGCCAAATAAACAAGGTTTAAGTCTAGGTGGGCCGCAAAAAAAAAAAACAATTAAATTTTCATAGAAACGTAGGTTTATTTCGAAAAGTAGTGTGTGTGTGTGTGTGTGTGTGTGTGTGTGTGTGTGTGTGTGTGTGTGTGTGTGTGTGTGTGTGTGTGTGTGTGTGTCACAAAACGGAAAAAAAAAACATGTGAATGACTTCTGAACCCATTAACCAGTGTCAGGATGCCCCTCTTGATTTCCAAAGCAGCAATCCCGCCTGGAATCTTACCTGATCCGTAGTCCCTCAAGGTACTATACTGGAGGGGAGGTGTTCCCTACCTGTCTTCCGATGTCCCCCGTGAGAAACTTGAGTCAGATCCGGAAGAAAGCAGAATAGTTAATTTCGGTGTAGGTATAGGGCAGTTAAGATAAAGAGGCAGAGAGAGAGGCAGAGAGAGAGAGAGGCAGAGAGAGAGAGAGAGAGGCAGAGAGAGAGAGAGAGGCAGAGAGAGAGAGAGAGAGAGAGAGAGAGAGAGAGAGAGAGTGAGAGAGAGGCAGAGAGGGAGAGAGGCAGAGAGAGGCAGAGATGCAGAGAGAGAGAGGCAGAGAGAGAGAGGCAGAGAGAGAGAGGCAGAGAGAGAGAGAGAGAGGCAGAGAGAGAGAGGCAGAGAGAGGCAGAGAGAGAGAGAGAGGCAGAGAGAGGCAGGGAGAGAGAGGCAGAGAGAGAGAGAGGCAGATAGAGAGAGGCAGAGAGAGAGAGGCAGAGAGAGGGACAGAGGCACAGGGACAGAGGCACAGGGCCACAGGGACACAGGCACAGGGACAGAGGCACAGGGACAGAGGCACAGGAACAGAGGCACAGAGGCACAGGGACAGAGGCACAAGGACAGGGACAGAGGCACAGGGGCTCTCCATGACACTCTCCCTCTCCCTGACATACTCTCTCCCTGACACTCTCCCTCTCCCTGACACACTCCCTCTCCCTTACACTCTCTCCCTCTCCCTGACACTCTTTCTCTGTCCCTCTCCCTGACACTCTCCCTCTCCCTGACACACTCCCTCTCCCTGACACTCTCCCTCTCCCTGACACTCTCTCTCTCCCTCTCCCTGACACTCTCTCCCCCTGACACACTCTCTCTCAATCTCCGACACTCTCCCTCTCCCTGACACTCTCCCTCTCCCTGACACTCTCCCTCTCCCTGACACTCTCCCTCTCCCTGACACTCTCTCACTCCCTCTCCCTGACACTCCCTCTCACACTCTCTCTCCCTCTTCCTGCACTCTCTCTCTCCCTATCCCTGACACTCTCTCTCTCCCTGACACCCTCTCTCTCCCTCTCCCTGACACACTCTCTCTCCCTGACACTCTCCCTCTGCCTGACACTCTCTCTCTCTCCCTCTCCCTGACACACTCTCTCTCCCTCTCCCTGACACTCTCTCTCCCTCTGCCTGACACTCTCTCTCTCCCTCTCCCTGACAATCTCTCTCCCTCTCCCTGACACTCTCTCTCTCTCCCTCTCCCTGACACTCTCTCTCTCTCTCTCTCTCTCTGACACACACACACTCAGACACACACACACACACACACACTCAGACACACACACTCATACACGCACACACACACACAGACACACACACACACACACACTCAGACACACTCACACACACAGACAAACACACACACACACACACAGACAAACACACACACACACACACACACACAGACACACACACACAGATACAGAGATGCACACACAGATCTCCTTCTGCAAGTGCAGCTCACACAGAGATTTGACAGGGGGGCGGGGGGATGCTGTGAAGACATACCCCTGTCCGTGGGATCTCCACTGAACTACTGAACTCTCTGCACCTCATGGAGGGGGGCGGCCATGATCTCTCTGCACAGAGGGGAGTGGTGCTGTGATCGCAACTATGCTGTTATGCTAAGACCCGGCCAGCATCTGCAGCATATCTCTCTGCACGAGGGGGAGGAGGGGGGCCCGTGATCACAGACACACACACAGACAGACACACACACGAAATCGGAACGGGGGAGGAAATCGGAGCAGGAGAGCAAGGCAGGCATGGAGCAGTAGTCACCTGACTTGCTCCATGCAGCAGGAAGAGGCGGGCAGCAGGAAGAGGCGGCCTCACTATGCAAGCTCCGATATAGCTGGCTCCGGGCCAAAAACAAATTCTGGCAGTGTACCAACACGCGCCAGCCAATCGGGAGAGAGGGGAGGTTTGTTTTTTTATGCCTTTGCAGAAAGCGCGCGCAGCATGAGTTAAATATTGGCGAGCTGGGCCGCAAATATGTTCGTTGTGGGCCGCAAGTTTGACATACTTTGTTTACAATATGCCTAGGGTGGTGACTTGTTGCCATAAGAAGTGTGTTAGTAGATGTTGGCTTCCTAAAAATGCTGGTTTCAAGGTTACCCGTATTGGTCTTTGAGATAGTAATGTCCAGAAAGTCTAGTTGTGTTTTGCTCATTTGGTATGTTAATCTCAGATTCAAATTGTTTTTATTCAGACAGTTAATGAATTCTTTCAACATTTCCTCTGTCCCATTCCAGACTAACAAGATGTCATCTATATATCTGACCCATAGTTCCACATGTAGGGTGAACCTCTCATAGTCCTCAATGAAGACAGACACCTCTTCCCATCAACCTAGGTACAGGTTGGCATATGTGGGGGCACAGGTCATCCCCATCGCTGTACCCTGTACCTGGTGGTATATGAAATGGTCAAATAGGAAAAAATTATGGGTCAGAGTATATTTTAGGAGGTCCAGTACCAAGGTATTATGAGGTACTTTATCATCCCCTCTTGCTCTTAAAAAGTGAGCCTCAGCTTGAACCCCATATTCGTGCGGTATGCTAGAGTACAGGGCTTCTACATCTAGTCCAACCAGAATGGTTTCAGTCTCTAGTGGGATGTTTTCTAATTTTAGAAGTACATCCTTTGTGTCTTTGACATGTGATGGAAAGCATGTGACGTAAGAGCGTAGGAAATTGTCAAGATATACACTGACATGTGACGTAATATTATTGATCCCGGAGACAATAGGTCTTCCTGGAGTGGGGGAGCTTCCCTTTGTGTATCTTTGGGAGACAATAGAAAGTCGCTATTTGGGGTGCTTTTGAACTCCTTTGTTCGAGTTCACTCGGTGTAATATATGTCAATTACCTCCCTTGCACCTACCGTTTTTAGGACATTATACCTAATAGGTGAGCAGTTTTTCTCATAACCTGTGCGATCTAGTCAAGAGACAGCTAGTGTCTCACTCTTTTTTGAACTGGCTCCCACACTCTCCAGAGTATAATTATTACTCCCTAAGGTATTCCTTTTTATTCTGATATTACAGGTTTTTTGGATAATACGCAGAATTTTGACATCTGGACGAATGAGGCTCTTAATGTTTTTTCAACCAATCCGATCTCAAATATAGATCCAACAATACCCAATGTGAAAACATACTTTTATGATCTAGAACGTACACGTATATCACAGGCTAAAATCTGGTGGGAAGTGACTTGTCTTGACAATTATTTGAATATCAATCTCGTCCCCAGAGGACTACGTGTTAAACTACCACCGTCCTACCAGATAACAGATGTAGATTTTATTGCTAACTGGGATAAGATACTGTTAGAATGCTCGTCAAAATGAATGACTCTACTGATGGAATTTGAGACTAAAAGATTTGATAACATAAAAACGGAAATTAAGACACAATTAGAGGATCTCCACATTTGGCGTAGTGATCCAGGATTTGTGCAATTAGAAATTTAAAGATAGAAGTTTTTAGAATTTTTTAGAAGTTAAAAAGTACTATAGACAAACTGACTAAGGATATCAAGGAGAGAAAACAAAGAAAATACAATCGGGACAAAATAGACTTTGACACAGGAAAGATTTTCACTTTTAAAACCAGACGCCAACCCAGACGCAATTATACATAAACGCAGGAAACCTCCACTGAATGCGAAGCCTCTGAAAGTGAAACAGAGGTCGCACAAGGTGAACTAATCCTGAATATCCCAGTACGAGTACAGTCCTCCCTTTCCCATTACCTCAAAGAACTACTCCTTTTTTAGGGGAGACAATAGAAAGTCGCTATTTGGGGTTACTTAACCAGCATGAAGTCATGTTCATCTTTTGAAATCAATGTATTTTGCAAACCTTCTGTAAGTATGTTTGTAAGATCTTTCAAATACATAACTGTTGGGTTTGTTTTTAATATTTTGTAGCACTTGCGGTCTGATAAGATGCGCTTGCATTCAGTCACATAGTCACACTGGTTAAGTAACACAATATTGCCTCCCTTGTCTGATGGTTTGAGTATTATTGAAGAGTCAGTTTCCAGATCATGGATGGCCAACCGTTCATTAAAGGTAAGATTTTGTTTCCCTTTATTCACCCTCATAGTTTCAAGTTCTTTGGTGACGAGTTGACAGAACACATCTACATTAGCACAGGTTTCAGGTGGTGGTACAAATGACGATTTGTTTTTTAGCATAGTGAAAGGACCTTCACCCCTAGGTCTGGTGTTTTCTTCTAAAAGGCTTTCCATAGTTTCGATATTATCACAATCCTGTGTACTCATATTCTCTAGGGGTGTTCCTATTTTGCCATATTCTTCGTTTTTTTAAGAACTTGTGTAGGTTAAGCTTATGGCAAAATAGGTTGAGATCTTTGACCGTGTCGAAGATGTCAATTTGGTTGGTGGGGCAAAAAGATAGCCCTTTGGAGAGTAGATTTATGTGATCGGCATTAAGAACTTTGGATGAGAGATTAATCACTTGTATCGTATGTTTTTTCTGTATCTGCCCCTAGTTTGGTGTTGTTCCTGATACGCCCATTTCTCCCTGTCTCGAAGATAGTCTACCCTTCCCACCTCCTTGTTTTCCTCTTGGGGGAGGGCCTGTATGGCCCGTCTCCCCTAAAAAAGGAGTAGTTCTTTGAGGTAATGGGAAAGGGAGGACTGTACTCGTACTGGGATATTCAGGATTAGTTTCACCTTCCCAGTTAGCAATAAAATCTACATCTGTTATCTGGTAGGACGGTGGTAGTTTAACACGTAGTCCTCTGGGGACGAGGTTGATATTCAAATAATTGTCAAGACTAGTCACTTCCCACCAGATTTTAGCCTGTGATATACTGCACCGACACACTTTATTCGAGCAAATACCCAGTATGTACCTGGCAGATACCTGGAATGCGCCGCTCCTCACCTCTGACAAGCCCCGTTGCGTTTGCCTTCCCAGCCTGGGTTCATGCCTGGCTGACGGGCGGCTGATCTGTTAAATGATAATGATTAGGATTTAATAGGCTGCAATGCTTCGCGTGTCTACCAGATGGCATAAATTCATGAATTGTAATGCAGTATATATATATATATACTGTGCAGTATTGCAGCCAGCGGGAATAAAATGCTTCAATCCCTGCCTGGAAAATACCTCAATGCACTCGGGCAGAAAACAGTCACAAACCTCAATACACCCGGGTATACCCGAATTCGTGGGACTAGCCGAGCTCGAATAAAGTGTGTCGCCAGTGTACGTGTACGTTCTAGATCATAAAAGTATGTTTTCACATTGGGTGTTGTTGGATCTATATTTGAGATCGGATTGGTTGAAAAAACATTAAGAGCCTCATTCGTCCAGATGTCAAAATTCTGCGTATTATCCAAAAAACCTGTAATATCAGAATAAAAAGGAATACCTTAGGGAGTAATAATTATACTCTGGAGAGTGTGGGAGCCAGTTCAAAAAAGAGTGAGACACTAGCTGTCTCTTGACTAGATCGCACAGGTTATGAGAAAAACTGCTCACCTATTAGGTATAATGTCCTAAAAACGGTAGGTGCAAGGGAGGTAATTGACATATATTACACCGAGTGAACTCGAACAAAGGAATTCAAAAGCACCCCAAATAGCGACTTTCTATTGTCTCCCAAAGATACACAAAGGGAAGCTCCCCCCTCCAGGAAGACCTATTGTCTCCGTGATCAATAACATTACGTCACATGTCAGTGTATATCTTGACAATTTCCTACGCCCTTACGTCACATGCTTTCCATCACATGTCAAAGACACAAAGGATGTACTTCTAAAATTAGAAAACATCACACTAGAGACTGACACCATTCTGGTTGGACTAGATATAGAAGCCTTGTACTCTAGCATACCGCACGAATATGGGGTTCAAGCTGTGGTGCACTTTTTAAGAGCAAGAGGGGATGATAATGTACCTCATAATACCTTGGTATTGGACCTCCTAAAATATACTCTGACCCATAATTTTTTCCTATTTGACCATCTCATATACCACCAGGTACAGAGTACAGCGATGGGGACGACCTGTGCCCCCACATATGCCAACCTGTATCTAGGTTGGTGGGAAGAGGTGTCTTCATTGAGGACTATGAGAGGTTCACCATACATATGGAACTATGGGTCAGATATATAGATGACATCTTGTTAGTCTGGAATGGGACAGAGGAAATGTTGAAAGAATTCATTAACTGTCTGAATAAAAACAATTTGAATCTGAGATTAACATACCAAATGAGCAAAACACAACTAGACTTTCTGGACATTACTATCTCAAAGACCAATACGGGTAACCTTGAAACCAGCATTTTTAGGAAGCCAACATCTACTAACACACTTCTTATGGCAACAAGTCACCACCCTAGGCATATTGTAGACCAGGGCTGCACAACACGCGGCCCGCGGGCCGCATGCGGCCCGCCTGGCCTCTCTGTGTGGCCCTCGATGAGATTTAAAAAAAAAAAAAAAAACTTTGAAAAAAATTTTTTTTTGAAAAAAAAAAAAAACTTTGAAAAAAAAAAAACCTTTGAAAAAAAAATGGCGCCAATTCCCTGCGGTCCCGGCGCGCATGCGCTAGGCCCGCTCCGTCCGTCCCCCCCTTCCCTGCTCCCAACGCGGGGCGGAAGGGGAAGCAACATGCAGCTCCTCTGCGGGCCCGCTCCGCCCCCCTGCTCCCAACGTGGGCCGGAGGGGGAAGCAACACACAGCTCCTCTGCGTGCCCGCTCCCCTCCCCCTTCCCTGCTCCCAACGCGGGGCGGAAGGGGAAGCAACATGCAGCTCCTCTGCGGGCCCGCTCCCCCCCTGCTCCCAACGTGGGCTGGAGGGGGAAGTAATAATTAAATAATTCAGCTCCTCCAGCGGCCTGCTTCTCACCGCTTCCCTCCGCGGCCAGCTTCTCGCGTCCCCCACGAGCTCACCTCCCGTGCCCTCCTCCCCCCCCTTCCCCCAACCCGCGCCCCCAAGCCCACCTCCCGTCCCAGGCAGCTGCCGCAGGGATATCGGGGGCAGGAGGAGCAAGCGTCCGGCGGCAACCTGCACCCACCCGGGTCAAGGTAAGTCACTGTCACTGTTAGTCACTGTCACCCAAGTCACTGTCACCCAAGTCACTGTCACCCACCCAGTCACTGTCACCTACCCACCCACTGTCACCCACCCACCCAGTCACTGTCACCCAGTCACTGTCAAGTCACTGTCACCCACCCACCCAGTCACTGTCACCCAGTCACTGTCAAGTCACTGTCACCCACCCACCCAGTCACTGTCACCCACCCACCCAGTCACTGTCACCCACCCACCCAGTCACTGTCACCCACCCAGTCACTGTCACCCAGTCACTGTCACCCACCCACCCAGTCACTGTCACCCACCCACCCACTGTCAGTGTCACTGTCACCCACCCAGTCACCCACCCACCCAGTCACTGTCCCACCCTGTCACTGTGTCCCACCCTGTCACTCTTCCCACCCAGTCACTGTGTCCCACCCCGTCACTGTCACCCACCCAGTCACTGTCACCCACCCAGTCACTGTCACCCACCCAGTCACTGTCATAGTCACTGTCACCCACCCAGTCACTGTCACCCACCCAGTCACTGTCACCCACCCAGTCACTGTCACCCACCCAGTCACTGTCACCCACCTATCCACCCAGTCACTGTCACCCTCCCAGTCACTGTCACCCACCCAGTCACTATCACCCACCCACCCAGTCACTGTCAAGTCACTGTCACCCACCCAGTCACTGTCACCCACCCACCCACTGTCACCCACCCACCCAGTCACTGTCACCCAGTCACTGTCAAGTCACTGTCACCCACCCACCCAGTCACTGTCAAGGTCACTGTCACCCACCCACCCAGTCACTGTCACCCACCCAGTCACTGTCACCCAGTCACTGTCAACTGTCACCCACCCACCCAGTCACTGTCACCCAGTCACTGTCAAGTCACTGTCACCCACCCACCCAGTCACTGTCAAGGTCACTGTCACCCACCCACCCACCCAGTCACTGTCACCCACCCAGTCACTGTCACCCTGTCACCCAGTCACTGTCACCCACCCACCCAGTCACTGTCACCCACCCACCCAGTCACTGTCACCCACCCAGTCACTGTCACCCTGTCACCCAGTCACTGTCAACTGTCACCCACCCACCCAGTCACTGTCACCCAGTCACTGTCAAGTCACTGTCACCCACCCACCCAGTCACTGTCAGTGTCACTGTCACCCACCCACCCAGTCACCCACCCAGTCACTGTGTCCCACCCAGTCACTGTGTCCCACCCAGTCACTCTTCCCACCCAGTCACTGTGTCCCACCCCGTCACTGTCACCCACCCAGTCACTGTCACCCACCCAGTCACTGTCACCCACCCACCCAGTCACTGTCATAGTCACTGTCACCCACCCAGTCACTGTCACCCACCCAGTCACTGTCACCCACCCAGTCACTGTCACCCACCTATCCACCCAGTCACTGTCACCCACCCAGTCACTGTCACCCACCCAGTCACTGTCACCCACCCAGTCACTGTCACCCACCCACCCAGTCACTGTCACCCACCCAGTCACTGTGTCCCACCCAGTCACTGTCACCCAGTCACTGTCACCCACCCAAGGGGGAGAGTGATGTGAGGTGCAAGGGGGGGAGAGTGATGTGAGGTGCAAGGGGGGGAGAGGGATGTGAGGTGCAAGGGGGGGAGAGGGATGTGAGGTGCAAGGGGGGGAGAGGGATGTGAGGTGCAAGGGGGGGAGAGGGATGTGAGGTGCAAGGGGGGAGAGGGATGTGAGGTTCAGGGGGGGAGAGGGATGTGAGGTTCAAGGGGGGAGAGGGATGTGAGGTGCAAGGGGGAGAGGGATGTGAGGTGCAAGGGGGAAGAGGGATGTGAGGTGCAAGGGGGGAGAGGGATGTGAGGTTCAGGGGGGGGAGAGGAATGTGAGGTGCAAGTAGGGAGAGGGATGTGAGGTGCAAGGGGGGAGAGGGATGTGAGGTGCAAGGGGGGAGAGGGATGTGAGGTGCAAGGGGGGAGAGGGATGTGAGGTGCAAGGGGGCAGAGGGATGTGAGCTGCAGGGGGGAGGGATGTGAGGTGCAAGGGGGCAGAGGGATGTGAGGTGCAAGGGGGCAGAGGGATGTGAGCTGCAGGGGGGAGGGATGTGAGCTGCAGGGGGGAGGGATGTGAGCTGCAGGGGGTGGTGGGATGTGTGTGGGGTGTAGGGGGGTATTGTGTGTTTGATGTGGAGGGGGGTATTGTGTGTTTGATGTGGAGGGGTGTATTGTGTGTGGGTGAGGGGGAGAGATGGGGGTATGAGAGATAGATGGGGAGTATCGCAATGGTTGATAGTGTTGGGTTCTGGGGGAGATATGAGGATGATGATGGGTGCTGGAGGAGAGATGATGATGATGATGATGATGATGATTTTACCCGTGCGGCCCAATTTATTTTTCCTTGGAGCAGTTCGGCCCTTCGCACTTTACGAGTTGTGCAGGCCTGTTGTAGACAATATACCGATAGGTCAATTTTTACGTCTAAGGTGAAACTGTTCTTCCCTAACTGAGTTCAAAAACCAGTCAAAGGACATGACATTAAGATTTATGGAAAGAGGATACTCAAATAAGATTATCAAAAAAGCTTATTATAGAGCCCTTAAGTCTGAAAGAACGGGACTTCTTGTAAACAAAAAAGACGACTGAGGACAATACAATTCGATTTATTGGTAAATTTAGCAGCCAATGGCGGGAAGTTAGACAAATCTTTAACCAACACTGGCACATCCTTTTGGAGGATTCTGATCTCCAAAAAATTCTTACGGAGACACCAAGTTTGTGCTGTAGACGAAGCAGGAATGTCAAGGACCGACTTGTACGCAGCCACTTTCAATCACAGCCAAACAAGACCTGGCTGGGAGACAAACCAAAAGGCTACTTTAAATATATGAGGTGCGACGTCACAGAGGAGTGACGTCACAGAGGAGCGACGTCACAGAGGAGTGACGGCAGTGCATGTTCCAGATATCCACACGGCTCATATACCTTCACTGTCTCTGCCTGGGTTTGCTGTACCCGTTCTCCCCCTCCTTCCCTTCCCCATACCTCTCTTGCTTACAGCCTCACTGCTAGCTCTTTGCAGACGAGCAGCGTGCCGTTTCCATACAGCTGCTTTTGCAACACTGTGCTACTCAATCTGCTACTAAACAAAAAGAAATACCGGCGCCTAGTGAGTCCAAATGATGGAGTCCTGGATATCCAGTTGAAATAGTTCAAGTCCCAAGATGATCAACAGTCTCTAAATCTTTGGGTGGTCAGAAAGGACTTCATTCATGGGAAGTGGAACATGAAATGAAAAAAGAGATATTTAGTGCAACACAGTTAAAACAAATTATACAGACATAGATTTGCAAACTGGCTGACAATAGTGACAAGACAAACAGACACACCAAGACAGATAACACAAAGCAAAGCTAATGATAAAAGTTAATTTAATAAAACTAATGAGTAAAATGGTTGGACAAATTCTGGAACGCCGCTCCGGTCGGTTAAAACCTGAATAACACTCACAGGACGGCAGATGGTATAAAGCAGTAAACTGGTGTGGGCTGTTTTCCACGTGTAGAGGGTCCGCAGAGTGTCCTGGAAGCCGTGTGATCCTTCCGTGTCTCCTGGCTGGCAAAAACCGGAAATGACGTCTCCGTCGTGTGCGGAACCGGTAGTGACTTCACCGGACGTGGCGTCAAGGCCTGGCAATCTCCAACGAAGCCAAAGGAAATGGCAATCCGCGCCTCCTTGCCCCTCTATCACTAAGACACAGCACTCAGCGCTTGTACTGCTTATCCACTCCTCACCACCACATCCACCAGCACGGCTGCAGCAGGTCGGAAAGTCTCCCGCACCTTGTCATTCCCCTGTACTTCTCCAGACACTGTTTGTTTCCCAAGCTCCGCCGGCGGATTGCCATTTCCTTTGGCTTCGTTGGAGATTGCCAGGCCTTGACGCCACGTCCGGTGACGTCACTACCGGGTTCCGGCACACAACGGAGAAGTCATTTCCGTTTTTTGCCAGCCAGGAGACACGGAAGGATCGCACGGCTTCCAGGACACTCTACGGATGCTCTACACGTGGAAAACAGCCCACACCAGTTTACTGCTTTATACCATCTGCCGTCCTGTGAGTGTTATTCAGGTTTTAACCGACCGGAGCGGCGTTCCAGAATTTGTCCAACCATTTTACTCATTAGTTTTATTAAATTAACTTTTATCATTAGCTTTGCTTTGTGTTATCTGTCTTGCTGTGTCTGTTTGTCTTGTCACTATTGTCAGCCAGTTTGCAAATCTATGTCTGTATAATTTGTTTTAACTGTGTTGCACTAAATATCTCTTTTTTCATTTCATGTTCCACTTCCCATGAATGAAGTCCTATCTGACCACCCAAAGATTTAGAGACTGTTGATCATCTTGGGACTTGAACTATTTCTACTGGATATCCAGGACTCCATCATTTGGACTCACTAGGCGCCGGTATCTCTTTTTGTTTTGTGCTGTTTATTCTGATTGTACCATCAGTTTATCATCAGGCTGCCTTTTCCACCACTAGGGCTCACCCTCCAAGTAGGGTATATTGTTCAACTCCCATTAGCGCTACTATACATCACCTTTTCCTTCAATCTGCTACTGTTTCGGTTGGGCTTTGCCATAACCCTTCACAGCTCCGATCGATGCACTATAAACAGCTGTTATTTGGCATGGTTTTAACACCATATGTATAACTATTTGAGCTAGGGAAGTGGTACTATTATAAGAAGGGATACTTCTAAAAGGCTGGTTAACTTTCCAAGTACAAAACGAGTTACTTGTATCAACTTATAAGGTTATGTTGTTTTATGTGTGTGACAGTATGTGGTAAGAACTACTTTGGCTTTGATAGAGTCTTGGGTTTATTGCTATTTTCAGACACCAGTGTCATCCCAATGTGGGATAGTTATAGAGAGCTTTTTTACCCTGTACTAAAGACCTACCCTTCCTGACTGCCTATTACACACTACACTACCTATTCAAGGCTATTGTCATTATGCTGCCAAACTTTAGTGGATATCACATGTTTAATTTATCTGTAGGGAGAGACAGGGATATTCTCTGCTAAATACTAATGTCTATACAGCTGACTTGAATTATATATCCCTGTCACTTCTCCACCGCTCCCCTGAGGGGTTTCTAGCACATATTTTAAACTTTGAGTGTATGAATTAAATTGTGTATTAAAACTTTTTTTGTTTTTTGTCGCTTTTCGCTTTTAGTTCCTGGCTAAGGGATTCATCTTGTGGTTTTAGTATTACACATTAGTACTAGGTAAGAGTGCACATAGAGGGGTGCTTTTGAACTCCTTTCTTCGAGTTCACTCGGTGTAATATTTTTCTTAAACTGGCAATGCTGGGCTATGGGCTTCTTACGTCAATTGACTTGCGGTTACAGGGTTCTCACGTCAATTGACCGAGTTCCCACGCCAATTGCGAGTTGCCTTTCAAGATGCGTCATTAACCGGGACGGAGATACATTGTATCCGAGAACCACTTGAGATGGGAAACCGCAGCCCTTTGATTCAGTGGACTATGCGGTTACGGCTTCCAGTCTCAGTAATGGATACCTATACTCGGCAATGGAACAAAGAGAGTGGTTTAGCGCTCGCAGCGGCATTTTGTGTCCAAAGCCAGTAACGTCAGTGTACTATGTAATACACTATTGCAGGCACATACACTGGCGACCAACTTTATTCTTACTTGGCTAGCTCCTCGAATTTCAGAGGACCCCGGTGATGTGCGGTTTTGTATCATTTTCTCCCGGGGTATATAGCGTTATATTCGCGGCTGTGATTTAAGCATTTTATTCCGGCTGGCTGCAATACTGCAATGCCGTGTAAAAACGCATGGGGGCGTTTGCGAGCTGTTGTCTTTGAAGCCAAGAAATTCATGAATTGTAATGCAGTATATACTGTATAACAACAACCCCTATAACCCCTAACATACCCATACAGTACTGTATATGCACATCAATGATACTATAGGCCGTCCCCTGGCGAGATGTGTTTGCAGCAGAGAGAGAACCGCTGCTCTCTCTGCGCAAACATCGGCACATTAAAAATTATTTAAAATACATTTTTATTGATAGTGTACATGTGCAGGGGGTCTCCGGAGTTGAACCACGTTGGTTTCAGGTCGGGGGACCCCCTGCTCCCCGAGATACAGCCCCCTTTATGAGGTGCCGGTATCCCTCTGCGTTTAAAGGGCCCGATCACGTGACCGCGGCCTGTAACCCAAGCAGAGGGATACCGGCACCCCCTAAAGGGGCCTGTATCTCGGGGAGCAGGGGGTCCCCGGACCTGAAACCAACGCTGTTCAGCTCCGGAGACCCTCTGCACATGTACAGTATAAATAAAAAACATATATAAAAAAACACTCATTCCTTACCTTAGCGGCTATGTGCTACGGTAATGAAGCAGCATTTATGTATTTTAATAATATTGTACAGTGAGCAGGGGGTTCCCTGAGCCAGAAATTAATGCTCAGGGGACCCCCTGCTCCTGCACAATATTATTAAAAATACAGAAATGCTGCTTCATTACCATAGCGGATAGCCACTAAGGCAATGAAGGGGTTAACTCACCGTGCCCGCTTTATTGTGGGTAGCGGGGGTGGGTGAAGGGGGTATTTGGCCCTTGGTGTGAGTTTAGGACTTGCGGGGGGGTTGCGGGTGCACTTAACCCCTTCACGACCGTAGCAGTTAATACCGCTATGGTCATGAAGGGGTTAAGCCCTCCCGCTACTCCCCCGCAAGCCCTAAACAACCATCGTTGGGGCTAATACCCCCTTCACCCACCCCCACTACCCACAATAAAAAAAATACACACACAGCAGCCGCCAAAAAATAAATAAATAAATGACAATAAATAAATAAATGACTATAAATAAATACATTTGAAATACATTTTTATTGATAGTGTAGATGTGCAGGGGGTCTCCGGAGATGAACCGCGTTGGTTTCAGGTCGGGGGACCCCCTGCTCCCCGAGATACAGCCCCCTTTATGAGGTGCCGGTATCCCTCTGCTTGGTTTAAAGGTCCCGATCACGTGACCGCGGCCTGTAACCCAAGCAGAGGGATACCTGCACCCCCTAAAGGGGCCTGTCTCTCGGGGAGCAGGGGGTCCCCAGACCTAAAACCACAGCGGTTCAGCTCCGGAGACCCCCTGCACATCTACACTATCAATAAAAATGTATTTTAAATGTATTTATTTATATTCATTTATTTATTTATTTAGATTTATTTATTAATTGTGCTGCTGCTGCTGTGTGTGAATTTTTTTTATTGTGGGTAGCGGGGGTGGGTGAAGGGGGTATTAGCCCCAACGGTGGTTGTTTAGGGCTTGCGAGGGGGTAGCAGGTGTACTTAACCTCTTCACGACCGTAGCGGTATTAACTGCTACGGCCGTGAAGGGGTTAAGTGCACCCGCAACCCCCCCACAAGTCCTAAACTCACACCAAGGGCCAAACACCCCCTTCACCCACCCCCGCTACCCACAATAAAAAAAATTCACACACAGCAGCCCCACAATTAATAAATAAATCTAAATAAATAAATAAATACATGAAGATAAATAAATATATATTTATATATATACAATATATATATTGTGGCAGGACGGCCTCGCGGCGGGGTCAGTAAGACACTAGACACGATGGGAAACTTTCAACTATAGTGGTTTATTAGCCACAACCAAAATAAAGTACGGGTGCACTGTCCCTTTAAGAAACTACTTTCTTGAAAATTAAAGCCTGTTCCCTTTAGGGAACCTAACTCACTTCTTGAGCCCTTACTAACAAGACAGCCAGCTTATCTGGTCATGCCCAAAACATGCTACACAAAGGTTAACCGATACGTATAAGAATAAAGTTTTATCTGTATAGCAGCTCCAGCAGCAAACAGGAACACGGTTCCGGGGAGCAGGCTTTGTCCAGCCTCGCAGCAATCTGTATCTTTATCTTTACCCTGGGTTGGGGTCCCAGCTGGTCCCAGCAGCAGAGCTCCTCGCAGGACTGCGGGACCAGAGCAGCAGCAGCTGCTACGGCTTCCAAGCCGGGAGAGTTCTCTCCACCTTCCTGTGGAAAAACAAGCTCTCTGTGTGTGTGTCACTTCCTGATTTTAAACCTGCAGTCTCTCAGGCCTCCTGCTTAATTAGGCTGCAGGTGTGCTTCCTTCTGTCTGAGGAGATTAACACTCTGTGAACTGGCTGCAGCGTCTCTCCATTCACTATTCCAGCCTACTGAGTCAGTGACTCTGTCACATATCCCTCTCCCCAGCGAAACATTGTCCTGTGGAGCGGCCCGTGCACCATTCCCGTGCACCAGCATTTTTGGCGAAAATGTCTGACGTCGGCCCTTCCCTCCCCCTTTTTTTATCTTGCCTTCCAATTTAGGCATTTTCTTTTTTGGGTAATTACCAGGCCATCTGGGCCTGAACACTCATCCTTCTCTACCTCTTTCTCTTGTGCCGTCCTGAGTCTAGGGTTGAAGCTCCGCCTTTGTTGTGTCCCCTTTTTCAAATGTCCCCAAGCCACCTGCTGTCTATCAGCTATATCTGCCTTCTTCCTCTTGGGCTCAGAGTCTATCCTTACCCTGTAGAAGAGCCAAGACCTCAGTTAGCTCATAGTATTTACTCACCAGTGCTTGTCCTGCTTCTCCCTCTGTTTTTTGACCTTCCTCAAAGGTTTTTTTTGTACTTCTTCGTCTGAATCAGAAGTCTTCCTGGCCCTTTTCTTAGAAGAACCCACACAGATTAAAGCTTCCCATGATACAGAGCTGTCAATCTTTTTCTTATCTTCCGGGCTCTTTTCCAGCTTTTGTTCCTCACCATTTTCTTTAGCTTCCTCTTGATTTTCAACAGAACCAGCACTACCAGTAGAGGACATGGTAGCACTCTTTGCTTTTTCAACCTCATCTTCTTTGTCACTTTCAGAAGGCAGCTTTGCACGCTTTTTAGGGGTGACCATTTTTTTAAAAGAGGCCCATGGTGTAATGCCTTCCTTCTTTCTTTCTCCATCAGAAGTGGCCCCATCACCTTCTGTTTCAACAGTCTGTGCTGTGTCTACCATTACATTTTCTGTAGGAGAGGTCTCTATAGACTCATCAGGAGAAGAGGGCGAACTGTCTCCTCCATCTACCTCTGCAGGATCACGAGACTCCAATGAGACAGGTACTTGTTCTGTCACATACTCTGCCTTTGTCTCTTCTTCCTTCTTTCCTTTATGCTTCTTGCCTGAAAGCTTCTTTAAACCAGATCCAGTGAAAAGCTTCCTTAGAGGGCTACCTTGAAGCTTAGCCTTCTCTTGTGAAGACAGTAACTCCGCTTCAGTGGTGATGGCTTCTGGACCTTTCTCCATCAGCGTATTTTTAGTGTTGGTTTTCACTTCATTTATCTTTATAACTTCAATTTGGGTGGGGGTCTTATCAACCCTAAGTGCACCCCATGATGCCGCTCTATTACCGTCGGCAGACTCGTAGGCTTGGGCCTTTCTTTCTTGTCCCTTGGGTGTTGCTGGATAACCTGTGATGTCTTTCTCATCTTATTTTCCAACTGAGCGGTGTCCAACATAGCCACATGCTCAGTCTTTAGGGCCTCGAGTATCTCGTCCAGGTCACGCTTTTGTTTCTCCGCCAACTTGTGGCCAGCATGCTCAGACTCCAGGCCCTTCCTCAGTTCATGAAACTGTCCTTCTGCATATCTTTTTTCACTCAGTGCCGCTCCCAGTTCATCCTCTTTGGCGTTGAGTCGCGACTCCACATCTCTGAGCAGGTTCAGCGCAAGGCTTAAATCTGTTTCTTTTCCTCTATTTCTGACCTGCAATTGCCTGTGCTCCTCCCAGACCTTGTTCAGCTCCAGCTGCAGTCGGTCCCTCTCATTAGCCGTGTCGTCCAGCATCGCCACTGCTTCTGTTTTCCAGGCTTCTTTCTCCTTGGCATACTGACTCATGGAGATGGAGTTGCCTCTCTGCTTCTCCAGCTCTTGCTCCAGTCTCTGGACCTTTTCACGCTCCCTCTCACACAGAATCACCTGGCTTTCAAGCTCCGCCCCCAGCGATGCTCTTGTGGCGTACAGCCTGGCCCTCAGCTCCTCATTCTGTTCTGTGGGGACATACTGGGTACTCAGCCGTTCCTGTAGCACTTGCTGCTTCTCCTTGGCCGCTTGCAGACTTGCATGTAGCTCTTGCAGCTGGCTCTGCCATAAGTGCGCTGCTTGTGTGTGCTGCTCCAGGGAGACACGTTGCATCCTCTCTGCATTCTGCAGTGCTTCCTGCACCTCTAATTTTTATTGCGCCAATTGCGCCTTCACTGTCTGCGTTTGGTGAAGCTTCTCAGTCCCATCACTGACCTGACCGGTCAGGTTTAAAACCTCTTCTTTCAGGTTTATATTCTCCATTTTCACAGTCTCTATATCCCTTAGGACCGTCTCATTGGCTTTCTTCAAAGTACCCAGCTCTGTTTTGAGCGAGCTAGCTTCTTGGTGAGAAACTTCTAAGTCTTTGATGAAGTTTTGCACATCTCTCTGGGACATCTGATAGCATAGTCTCCAGTCAGGACTTGTTCTCTCTGATTCCATGTTAGCAATTGCGATGTTGGCTTTATTCAAGCTTGTCGTCAGCTCCTCCAACTCACTCCGCAAGAGTTGCTCTGTTTTCTTTAAAGCCGCATACTCTTGTATAGCTGGGAGTATACACCTCTATACCTCTGCATTAGCTTCTCGTTCCCTATTCAATTGTTTCTGCAAGACATCATAATCACGCTGGGCAGTTTGGAGTGCAGAAATTAAGGCCTCTTTTCCCTGGATCAAGGATTCAGCTTCCCTTTGCTCCTCCTTTTCCTTTGCCACCGTTCCTGTGACAATTCTGCCGGTCACTCCGGTCTGCAGCACATCTCGGCGCCTTTCTGACGCATGTCTTGACAGCGCAGGTTCAAGTGGCTTGGTCACTTCCCCTGTGATTTGAGGAACAGTTTTCTTTTTCTTCTTTCTTTTTGCTTTATTAGCTCCAGAGATATCAGTGGTGCAGGGCACACGCTCACTGGTATCAGCTTCCACATCTTGCTTGCACTCATAGGGCGTTGCTTGCTTTTGAAGCTGTTTGTCTTTGAAAATTTAGGGGCACACATCTTCCATGTGACCTACTTTATGACAGGCCCAGCATACTAAATTCATCTGTGGGTACGGCTCTCCTCCAGGGGCCACATACGAGTCGTCATCATCATCATCATCATCATCGTATGGCCTGAAGGGACACTGTTTTGTATGGTTATGTACATTGCAAAACTGACACTTGACGGCGGCCATTTTAAAACCCCGGATTTTTTTTTTGTTTGTTTTCTTTACACCCGACGAGGCAGACTTTGCACAACACACGTAACTTGTATGGGCTTTACAATCTTTGAACCTTCTGGGTTCTTCTTGGGGCAATATCTTTGCCAAAATTCATTTTCACTTTCTTTTTTACCAGACAGGGCAAACTTTGCTCACAGCACTTGCTAGCTGCAAATTCACTCACTTCAGCAAAAGGCATTAGCTTTACACAGCAATCCTTTCATACCCGACGGGGCAAAATTTACACTCAGCGCTTGCTAGCTGTAACTTCCATGCTTCAGCAAAAATCATTTTTTTCCGCTTGAGTTCAGTGTCTCAACACATCTTCATCTACTGACCCCCAGAGGCGTAACATCCCACTTCTGACACCACCTGTGGCAGGACGGCCTCGCGGCAGGGTCAGTAAGACGCTAGACACGATGGGAAACTTTCAACTATAGTGGTTTATTAGCCACAACCAAAATAAAGTACGGGTGCACTGTCCCTTTAAGAAACTACTTTCTTGAAAATTAAAGCCTGTTCCCTTTAGGGAAACTAACTCACTTCTTGAGCCCTTACTAACAAGACAGCCAGCTTATCTGGTCATGCCCAAAACATGCTACACAAAGGTTAACCGATACGTATAAGAATAAAGTCTTATCTGTATAGCAGCTCCAGCAGCAAACAGGAACACGGTTCCGGGGAGCAGGCTTTGTCCAGCCTCGCAGCAATCTGTATCTTTATCTTTACCCTGGGTTGGGGTCCCAGCTGGTCCCAGCAGCAGAGCTCCTCGCAGGACTGCGGGACCAGAGCAGCAGCAGCTGCTACGGCTTCCAAGCCGGGAGAGTTCTCTCCACCTTCCTGTGGAAAAACAAGCTCTCTGTGTGTGTGTCACTTCCTGCTTTTAAATCTGCAGTCTCTCAGGCCTCCTGCTTAATTAGGCTGCAGGTGTGCTTCCTTCTGTTTGAGGAGATTAACACTCTGTGAACTGGCTGCAGCGTCTCTCCATTCACTATTCCAGCCTACTGAGTCAGTGACTCTGTCACAATATATATATATATACTGTATATATACAGTATATATATAATAACAATCCCTATACATATACAGTATATACTGTGTATATATATATATATATATATATATATATATATATATATATATATATACACACAGTATATACACACACATATACAAATAAATGTAGATTGGTTATCAAAATCATACTGTCCTACAAATAATGCTTCTCCATACAGACAATAATAATAATAATAATCCATTTAATAATCCTAACTGATCTTACAATATAAAACCTCACTTTCCAATCCATACAGTACATTGCATTTACATTGTATAAATGATGCATAAAATCTATGCACCATATACATTCTGCAAATGAATGTTAACAATATCATTGCAAGCTTCCAGTAAATACAAACACTTCCAAACAAGTCAACTATTTTAACCAATCAAGTAAACAAAAAACAATATATACTGTAAGTACCAACCAGAAAACACAATTTAAAACCAAAGCTAACCCTTACAATACCAAGGATTACATCTATCTAATTGTAAAAAACATTATACATTATACACACATTGAAGCATTGCAATAAACAACATACAGTACAGTACATCCCCTGTATCTCCCTGCCTTCAGTGTAATCTGTTTAAAGCCCCCTCCCCCCTAATGTTTCTGTTAAATCTCTCTGCCTTCAGTGTAATCTGTTTAAAGCCCCCTCCCCCCTAATATTTCTGTTAAATCTCTCTGCCTTCAGTGTAATCTGTTTAAAGCCCCCTCCCCCTAATGTTTCTGTTAAATCTCCCTCCCTGCCTGTATTGCTGTGAGTGCAGTGTATGTAAATGTGGGGAGGGGGGGGACCCGATGTGCATACTGTGAGGTCTAACCACCCTCACCCCCTACCCACATACCATTACCCCCCCCCCATCCTGGCCATGGCCCCTCCGCTTCTGCAAAACAGACACAAAAATTAAAACATCCAAAGTAATGTCCCCTAACCCCTTAATCACCATAGCGGTTATTAACCGCTACAGTCATTAAGGGGGTAACCCACCCTCACCCACCACTCGGGATGCCTACATACCCTCCCACACTAACCCCCCCCCGTGAGGCCTAACCACCCAGTACCCACAAGGGAGGCCTACCCACATACCGTTGGGGAAACACCCCCCCCCACCCACCCTCAGTACCCACAATAAAAACAGTACAGTGACCCATAATAAACAGCATTATATTTATTAAATACATTACCCACCCCCTGTGCCCCCCCATAAATACAAGATTTATTCTTTTACATTCAGGGTTCATAACGCAGGCCCACGCGAGTCCCCGGTGGGCTGGCAGGGCACCTGGACAGACCTACAGTTTACCAGCAGCCCTTTTTACACAGGTCCTGGAGGCCTGCTGGTGGATCCTGCCCACACCATGGCCCCCAGGTGGTCTCCTTGGGTCACCGTGGGCCACAATTGGGTCCCCATGGTAGGCCCAAGGATGTCTGGGAGCCCCGGGTCAGACCCACAGGTGTCTGCGGGGCCTCGGGTGGTTCCCTCGGGGGTCTGGGGAACTCACGGGTGCTCACTACGGGTCCTCGGTGCCCCCACAGAAGTGGGACCACACAGCATCATCCCTGCACCTATGGGTCGGCGGTGCCCCCACAGAAGTGGGACCACACATCGTCATCCACGCAGACTACGTGTCCGCGGTGCCCCCACAGAAGTGGGACCACACATCATCATCCCCGCATTTGTCACCCATGGAACCACCAGCCTGATACCCTTGGGATACCCGAGGATACCCACAGGTGGTCTCCAGAGGTCCCACGCAGAACCACGGAACCAACCCTGAATGTAAAAAAAATAAACCTGGCCTATACATTCAATACATACACCCTCCCCCCCAACACCTACAGTACAATAATGTGCAAAATAACTATTATCCAGATATGGATAATAGATTAATTGCTCATTATTAAAAACATTAACTAGCATATACAAATAAATAAAGTACTACTAACCTCATCAATGCGAAATGTCCGTCGCCAGCAAAATCCTTGTCTTGTCCACAAAATACATTGCCAATACAAAGCCAATACATTGCAAGTACATTCAGATATCAATTAACCCCTTAAACACCTTATTAGATAATAACCGCTATGGTGATTAAGGGGTTAGGGGACATTACTTTTTATGTTTTAATTTTTGTCTCTGTTTTGCAGCAAGCAGCGGAGGGGCCGTGGGTAGTGGGTGTGGTTATTTACACGGGATCCCCCTCCCCACATTTACATACAGTACACTGCACTCACAGAAACACAGGCCAGGCAGATTTTACTGACACACAAGGGGGAGGGGGACTTACACAGATTAGTCAAAGCAGGGAAGTTTAGCAGATACAATAGGTAGGGGGAGGGTTTTTTACATAGATTACAGTGAAGGCAGGGAAGCTTCACACACAATAGGGGGAGGGTTTTTTACATAGATTACAGTGAAGGCAGGAGGTTTAAAACACACAATAGGGGAGGGGTTTTTACATAGATTACAGTGAAGGCAGGCAGGTTTAAAACACACAATAAAAATATGTATGTCATGTATTTATTGTTTATGTATTTTAAATACACAGGGGGTGTACTGTATGTTGTTTATTGCAATGTTTATTGGGGGCAAATCAAATGTCCCCAATAAACATGCTATTCTGCCTTCATTGCCTTAGCGGCTATCGGCTAAGGTAATGAAGCAGCATTTCTGTATTTTTAAAAATATTGTGCAGGAGCAGGGGGTCCCCTGAGCATTAATTTCTGGCTCAGGGAACCCCCTGCTCACTGTACAATATTATTAAAATACAAAAATGCTGCTTCATTACCATAGCACATAGCCGCTAAGGTAAGGAACGAGTGTTTATTTATATATGTTTTTTATTCATACTGTACATGTGCAGAGGGTCTCCGGAGCTGAACAGCGTTGGTTTCAGGCTACAGGTTTCAGGTTACAGGCCACGGTCACGTGATCGGGACCTTTAAACCAAGCAGAGGGATACCAGCACCCCCTAAAGGGGGCTGTATCTCGGGGAGCAGGGGGCCCCCCGACCTGAAACCAACGCGGTTCAGCTCCGGAGACCCCCTGCACATCTACACTATCACGAAAAATGTATTTCAAATGTATTTATTTATAGTCATTTATTTATTTATTTATTTAGATTTATTTATTTATTTTTTGGCGCTGCTGTGTGTATTTTTTTTATTGTGGGTAGCGGGGGTGGGTGAAGGGGGTATTAGCCCCAACGGTGGCTGTTTAGGGCTTGCGGGGGGTAGCGGGAGGGCTTAACCCCTTCATGACCGTAGCGGTATTAACTGCTACGGCCGTGAAGGGGTTAAGTGCACCCGCAACCCCCCGCAAGTCCTAAACTCACACCAAGGGCCCCCTTACCCACCCCCGCTACCCACAATAAAGTGGGCATGGTGAGTTAACCCCTTCATTGCCTTAGCGGCTATCCGCTATGGTAATGAAGCAGCATTTCTGTATTTTTAATAATATTGTGCAGGAGCAGGTGGTCCCCTGAGCATTAATTTCTGGCTCAGGGAACCCCCTGCTCACTGTACAATATTATTAAAATACAGAATAAGTGTACCTTTTCCGGTTGAGGAGAGGCAATTCAGCGGTCACCACGAGGCAGGGAAAAAACGTTGCAGAAGCTGGACTATGCTGTATAACATATCCTTTATTGTAGCATAGTTAAAAAGAGGGGGGAAAGAGACATACCCCTGCACCTCTAACGCGTTTCACCCAGAGAATGGGCTTTTTCAAAGAGTGACATTACCCGTGTGCAGGCTACTGATATACCGGAAGTGAACCGGAAGTGACGCCATCCAGCGAATGGGCTGTAAGTATGCTGCGAGTTGCATGATGGATTGCCAAGCTCATGGCTTAACGGCACTCACGCAGAGCGCGAGTGCGCCACCTGTGGCTCCCGTCAGCCAATGAGCTGACACCACACATACCACGAGCTGCATGATGGCATACTGAGTCCCGGCTGGATGACATTCACTCGGCACCCATAGGCATCAGTGTCATGCGCAGTTGGGACTAGAAGGTTAAAAACAAGTGAGGGCAAACATATAGGCTATCTACATGTTGAACATGAGCTAACAATATAATTCATAATAGTAATGAAGTATAAACTTTGTAGAAAAATACATTTCATAATTTATATGTATATCATGGTAGAAAGCAAAATAATAAAAATGATGATAATTAAAATTAAAAACAAGTAATGGCAGAAGTAATGAAATTTTCCAATTTCCAATTGCTAATGTTCCAATAGTATTAGGACATACATTGAGTACATTTGTGTTGCAAATATTATAATCCATAATTAGAACCATTTGCTTAATCAGAACATGTTCGATTGCACTTTAAAAACTTCAAATATGTCATTGTATAAGTGCGATTGTATAATATGACAAGACCAGCAAAACATTACATAATTAAGCGTAATATTAGTAATCGAATTCATCATTATAAATGAATACAGAAATGCTGCTTCGTTACCATAGCACATAGCCGCTAAGGTAAGGAACGAGTGTTTATTTATATACAGTATGTTTTTTATTCATACTGTAGATGGGCAGAGGGTCTCCGGAGCAGAACCGCTGTGGTTTCAGGTCCGGGGACCCCCTGCTCCCCGAGATACAGGCCCCTTTAGGGGGTGCAGGCATCCCTCTGCTTGGTTTACAGGCCGCGGTCACGTGATCGGGACCTTTAAACCAAGCAGAGGGATATCGGCACCTCATAAAAGGGGCTGTATCTTGGGGAGCAGGGGCTCCCCCGACCTGAAACCAACGCGGTTCAGCTCTGGAGACCCCCTGTACATGTACACTATGAATAAAAATGTACAGTACTGTATGTTAGGGGTTATAGGGGTTGTTGTTATACAGTATATATATATATGTATATATATATACTGCATTACAATTCATGAATTTATGCTATCTGGCGGACACTCGAAGCATTGCAGCCTAGTAAATCCTGAACCATTATTAATTAACACATCAACCGCGCGTCAGCCGGGCATGCGCCTGGCTGGGAAGGCAAAAGGAGCCCGGCATGCTCCGGGTGAAAAGTGTCACATTCCAGGAACATGCCAGGTACATGCCAGTTATTAGTAAGAATAAAAGCTGCCGCAGCAGTACACTCCTGCAAAATGGGGACAATAAGGGACAGAGCAAAATATAATACATGTACAATGCACATCACTTATTTGTTTCTTTGAGGAGGTAAGTAGGAATTTAGACCAGGGTAATGCAGTTGATGTGATCTACTTAGATTTTGCAAAGGCTTTTGATACGGTTTCACACAAGAGGTTGGTGTACAAAATAAGGAAAATTGGACTCAGTAATAATATATGCACCTGGATTGAAAACTGGTTAAAGGACAGACAACAGAGGGTTGTCATAAATGGAACTTTTTCAGGTTGGGCTAAAGTCGTGAGTGGAGTACCTCAGGGATCGGTACAGGGACCCCTGCTTTTTAACTTGTTTATTAATGACCTTGAGGTTGGCATGAGAGCAAAGTCTCCATCGTTGCTGATGATACTAAATTGTGTAAGGTAATAGAATCAGAGCAGGATGTAATTTTTCTTCAGAAGGACTTGGAGAGACTAGAAACGTGGGCAGGTAAATGGCAGATGAGGTTTAATACAGATAAATGTAAGATTATGCATTTGGGATGCAAGAATAAAAAGGCGAATTACAAATTAAATGTGGGTATAAATTGGGGGAATCCTTGATGGAGAAGGATTTAGGAGTGCTAGTAGAAAGCAGGCTTAGCAATAGTGCCCATGCAGTAGCTGCAAAGGCAAACAAGATCTTATCTTGCATCAAACGGGCAATGGATGGAAGGGAAGTAAACATAATTATGCCCCTTTACAAAGCATTAGTAAGACCACACCTTGAATATGGAGTACAATTTTGGGCACCAATCCTAAGAAAAGACATTATGGAACTAGAGAGAGTGCAGAGAAGAGCCACCAAATTAATAAAGGGGGTGGAAAATCTAATTTATGAGAGACTTGCTAAATTAGATTTATTTACATTAGAAAAGATGCATTTAAGAGGGGATATGATAACTATATACAAATATATTCGGGGACAATACAAGGAGCTTTCAAAAGAACTATTCATCCCACGGGCAGTACAAAGGACTCGGGGGCATCCCTTCAGGTTGGAGGAAAGGAGATTTCACCAGCAACAAAGGAAAGGGTTCTTTACCATAAGGCAGTTAAAATGTGGAATTCATTACCCATGGAGACTGTGATGGCAGATACAATAGATTTGTTCAAAGAAAGGTTGGACATCTTTTTAGATAGGAAAGGTATACAGGATATACCAAATAAGTATACATGGGAAGGATGTTGATCCAGGGATTCATCCGATTGCCAATTCTTGGGAGTCAGGAAGGAATTTATTTTTCCCCTTATGAGATATCATTGGATGATGTGACTCTGGGGTTTTGTTTGCCTTCCTCTGGATCAATAAGTATAGATATATGATATAGTATCTGTTGTCTAAATTTAGCATAAGTTGAACTTGATGGACGGAAGTCTTTTTTCAACCTCATCTACTATGTAACTACGTAACTATGTAACATCAAATTAACCCCTTCATCCCTGTAGGAGGACATGTGCAGAGGTACACAATGGAGGCTGTTTTAAGGTGAAATTAAAACAAGGCTTTATTGTGCCTATCGCTTTAAAACACAGCAAAAATATATGAAAATAAGCCAAACAAAAAAAACCTATCTCTGCTTTGGAGACTATCTACACATGTAGCTCAGCCCTCTCTGACTGGGTTGGTTAGCTAAGCTAATTACCAGCCCCAAAATATAAACATATATACAGATATATTACAGTACCAAAAGAAAGACTTATCTGTTCTCCTGAAGCTGTAGGGGAAGTCCTCTCTGCTCTCCTGGGTAAGCACCTTTGTGTGCTACCGCAATGTCTGTCCAGGTTTTGAGGTCTGGTCCCCTTGTCTTGCTATCAGCATACAGTCCAGTCCTTCTGCAGCTCAAGACAGCAGTTCCTCTGGTCAGTCTCCCCAATTGTGCGACTCAGGAATCTCTGCTCTGTCTCCTAGTTCAGCTCAGGTGTGAGCAAAGGAGTCTCTCTTCCTGTCTCAAAGGCTGGCTTTTTCTAACACCTCTAATCAGCCAGGTGCTGGTCAATTAACCAGCACACTGCTGGATTAGAGCCAAGTTTTCTGAACAGGGATAAGTGGATGGAGGAGAACCCTCAGTCCTGCTGGGTTTGGAGCCCTTCCTCCAGTTTAGTAGTGTCTCCTCCAGAAGGTGTTTGAGTTCAGCAGTCCTCAGTCGCTCAAGGAGAACTTTTCCCAAGTACAGTCTTTCTACTGACCATGTGGTCCTGAGCTTTCCCCTGTGTCGGGCACTCCTCTTTTTGTAGGCAGACTGTATGGCGACAGTCCCAGAGCGCCTATGCAAATCGCTCTCTCTCGCCATCCTTCCCATGTGCTCCACTTTAGCATAAAATGTCCATTTCCTGGTATCACAAGAGCGCCCTATAACAGCCATTTGAGCCCTCAGTTCTTGAAGCTGTCTTCCTGCACTTTTCCCATTCAATGTAGTCGCAATTTCAGCTTCTTTGGGATTGAGTTGCGATTCTAGCTCCATTTCCAGAGAATGTCCTATCTTTTCAGCTTCCTCAGCTAAGGATTCTTCTGGCTTACATTCTGCAGTCCTACCTCTGTTTGTTGCCTGTTGGGCGATTGCAGGTTTGGCTAGTGCTTTCTTAGGTGGCTCTGTAACAGGGGACTTATCCCTGTTCACAAATGTGCCTCTAATTCAGCAGTGTGGTGTTAACTGCTGGTAGCAAATTAACTAACACCACCTGCCTGATTAGAGGTGGTAGAAAAAGCCTGCCTTTGAGACAGGAAGTAACTCCTTAGCTCTGACTGAGAGCTGAACTTGGGAGAGAGAGCAGAGATTGTCTTTGACTCTCACAACAGTCTTAAGCCCTGCCAGAAGAAACAGCAGAGCTGCTTACAAGACACAGGGAAAACTTCTGAACCTGAATGCTGACACACCCTGAGGGAAGGGAGCTGAACCAGAGAAGATTTTCCCTCCAAGGAACAGATAAGACTTTCATTATTAAGAGACTGCTTATATCTGCTTATTTCATGCTATATGTTTTGGGGCTGCGAGACATGCTTGACTTGGGGAGTTGTGAATTAATTGCATGGTATTTTCACTAGAAATACTCCCAAGTGAATAGAAGCTTTGTCCCCCCCCCCCCCCTGTGTTTGGATGATTTCCTGATGAAAAAGGAAAAGGCACAATAAAGCCTATTATAATTTCACCTTATAAAAGCCTCCAATTGTGTACAGTGGTGACACACTTTATTCTAACTCGGCTAGCTCCGCGAATTTCAGATTATCCCGGTTATGTGCGGTTTTGTATCGTTTTCGCCCGGAGTGTATTGCGTTATTTTCGCGCCCGTGATTTAAGCATTTTATTCCCGCTGTCTGCAATACTGCAATGCCGTGTAAAAACTCATGGGGGTGTTTGCGAGCTGTTGTCTTTGAAGTCTAATACCTTCGCGGTTCAACCTACGCTCAGTACACAGTCTGTGCGTGCGTGCGCGCGCAGTAATAGTAAAATTGCATATTTAATTTATTTTACAGTACAGTACTGTTCATGCTCGGACCCTGTTGGGGTGAAGTGAGGGGGTTCCTAACATCTGGGGGCAAAATAAATTTTATTTCTAGGTGCCCTACAACAGAAGTTCCCACACCAATAGTCCGTGAACTTGACCGAGGCCCTAAGTAGTTCCCACGCCAATTGCGCGAATATAATGTAAAATAATCCGTTCTGTGGGTCTGAGCAGGTTGTAATTCGCCTGGTCCTCATGCGGAAGGACCCTTGCCATAGTGGCAAAATATCAGCCTTCCACGACCCCCGGAACCGGAGATACCAAAAGACAGTTTAAAAGCACATTATCAAAGTGGCTTTTTTTTTCTGCCATGCAAGTCAATGGCAGAAACCTAAACTTTACCATTACCCTGACTCCATTCTGTTGCCACGAGAGGGTCGCAATTTGCCATGCAATCCTGCCGCAACTAGGACTACATGGGGACCAAATCTGAGCCCTCTAGGTTGAACAGAACCGGAGTTGTGGGTTCCAGGTTTCTGCTCATTCTGACTTAGCCGTTTCAAAGCTTTCTCCGCCATTACGCTCAATGGTAGGACCCTCCTCGCCGGCGTGACCCTTTCTCGCCGCCATTACTGCTCGGACCCTGTTGGGGTCAAGTGAGGGGGTTCCTAACATCTAGGGGCAAAATGAATTTTATTTCTAGGTGCCCTAGAACAAGTTCCCACGCCAATTGACCTATTTCCCACGCCAATTGCCCGCTCATTGCTCTTTTTTTACAATGTTGCCGATCTTGTCGCTTTGCAGTCAGGCAGTAAAAAAACAGTGCAGCAAGCCCCGAACATGTGTTACACTGTCAAAGGAGCAAATGGAAACAAAGTGAGGCAACATGAGCTAACAATATAATTCATAATAGTAATGAAGTATAAACTTTGTAGAAAAATACATTTCATAATTTATATGTATATCATGGTAGAAAGCAAAATAATAAAAATGATGATAATTAAAATTAAAAACAAGTAATGGCAGAAGTAATGAAATTTTCCAATTTCCAATTGCTAATGTTCCAATAGTATTAGGACATACATTGAGTACATTTGTGTTGCAAATATTATAATCCATAATTAGAACCATTTGCTTAATCAGAACATGTTCGATTGCACTTTAAAAACTTCAAATATGTCATTGTATAAGTGCGATTGTATAATATGACAAGACCAGCAAAACATTACATAATTAAGCGTAATATTAGTAATCGAATTCATCATTATAAATGAATACAGAAATGCTGCTTCGTTACCATAGCACATAGCCGCTAAGGTAAGGAACGAGTGTTTATTTATATACAGTATGTTTTTTATTCATACTGTAGATGGGCAGAGGGTCTCCGGAGCAGAACCGCTGTGGTTTCAGGTCCGGGGACCCCCTGCTCCCCGAGATACAGGCCCCTTTAGGGGGTGCAGGCATCCCTCTGCTTGGTTTACAGGCCGCGGTCACGTGATCGGGACCTTTAAACCAAGCAGAGGGATATCGGCACCTCATAAAAGGGGCTGTATCTTGGGGAGCAGGGGCTCCCCCGACCTGAAACCAACGCGGTTCAGCTCTGGAGACCCCCTGTACATGTACACTATGAATAAAAATGTACAGTACTGTATGTTAGGGGTTATAGGGGTTGTTGTTATACAGTATATATATATATGTATATATATATACTGCATTACAATTCATGAATTTATGCTATCTGGCGGACACTCGAAGCATTGCAGCCTAGTAAATCCTGAACCATTATTAATTAACACATCAACCGCGCGTCAGCCGGGCATGCGCCTGGCTGGGAAGGCAAAAGGAGCCCGGCATGCTCCGGGTGAAAAGTGTCACATTCCAGGAACATGCCAGGTACATGCCAGTTATTAGTAAGAATAAAAGCTGCCGCAGCAGTACACTCCTGCAAAATGGGGACAATAAGGGACAGAGCAAAATATAATACATGTACAATGCACATCACTTATTTGTTTCTTTGAGGAGGTAAGTAGGAATTTAGACCAGGGTAATGCAGTTGATGTGATCTACTTAGATTTTGCAAAGGCTTTTGATACGGTTTCACACAAGAGGTTGGTGTACAAAATAAGGAAAATTGGACTCAGTAATAATATATGCACCTGGATTGAAAACTGGTTAAAGGACAGACAACAGAGGGTTGTCATAAATGGAACTTTTTCAGGTTGGGCTAAAGTCGTGAGTGGAGTACCTCAGGGATCGGTACAGGGACCCCTGCTTTTTAACTTGTTTATTAATGACCTTGAGGTTGGCATGAGAGCAAAGTCTCCATCGTTGCTGATGATACTAAATTGTGTAAGGTAATAGAATCAGAGCAGGATGTAATTTTTCTTCAGAAGGACTTGGAGAGACTAGAAACGTGGGCAGGTAAATGGCAGATGAGGTTTAATACAGATAAATGTAAGATTATGCATTTGGGATGCAAGAATAAAAAGGCGAATTACAAATTAAATGTGGGTATAAATTGGGGGAATCCTTGATGGAGAAGGATTTAGGAGTGCTAGTAGAAAGCAGGCTTAGCAATAGTGCCCATGCAGTAGCTGCAAAGGCAAACAAGATCTTATCTTGCATCAAACGGGCAATGGATGGAAGGGAAGTAAACATAATTATGCCCCTTTACAAAGCATTAGTAAGACCACACCTTGAATATGGAGTACAATTTTGGGCACCAATCCTAAGAAAAGACATTATGGAACTAGAGAGAGTGCAGAGAAGAGCCACCAAATTAATAAAGGGGGTGGAAAATCTAATTTATGAGAGACTTGCTAAATTAGATTTATTTACATTAGAAAAGATGCATTTAAGAGGGGATATGATAACTATATACAAATATATTCGGGGACAATACAAGGAGCTTTCAAAAGAACTATTCATCCCACGGGCAGTACAAAGGACTCGGGGGCATCCCTTCAGGTTGGAGGAAAGGAGATTTCACCAGCAACAAAGGAAAGGGTTCTTTACCATAAGGCAGTTAAAATGTGGAATTCATTACCCATGGAGACTGTGATGGCAGATACAATAGATTTGTTCAAAGAAAGGTTGGACATCTTTTTAGATAGGAAAGGTATACAGGATATACCAAATAAGTATACATGGGAAGGATGTTGATCCAGGGATTCATCCGATTGCCAATTCTTGGGAGTCAGGAAGGAATTTATTTTTCCCCTTATGAGATATCATTGGATGATGTGACTCTGGGGTTTTGTTTGCCTTCCTCTGGATCAATAAGTATAGATATATGATATAGTATCTGTTGTCTAAATTTAGCATAAGTTGAACTTGATGGACGGAAGTCTTTTTTCAACCTCATCTACTATGTAACTACGTAACTATGTAACATCAAATTAACCCCTTCATCCCTGTAGGAGGACATGTGCAGAGGTACACAATGGAGGCTGTTTTAAGGTGAAATTAAAACAAGGCTTTATTGTGCCTATCGCTTTAAAACACAGCAAAAATATATGAAAATAAGCCAAACAAAAAAAACCTATCTCTGCTTTGGAGACTATCTACACATGTAGCTCAGCCCTCTCTGACTGGGTTGGTTAGCTAAGCTAATTACCAGCCCCAAAATATAAACATATATACAGATATATTACAGTACCAAAAGAAAGACTTATCTGTTCTCCTGAAGCTGTAGGGGAAGTCCTCTCTGCTCTCCTGGGTAAGCACCTTTGTGTGCTACCGCAATGTCTGTCCAGGTTTTGAGGTCTGGTCCCCTTGTCTTGCTATCAGCATACAGTCCAGTCCTTCTGCAGCTCAAGACAGCAGTTCCTCTGGTCAGTCTCCCCAATTGTGCGACTCAGGAATCTCTGCTCTGTCTCCTAGTTCAGCTCAGGTGTGAGCAAAGGAGTCTCTCTTCCTGTCTCAAAGGCTGGCTTTTTCTAACACCTCTAATCAGCCAGGTGCTGGTCAATTAACCAGCACACTGCTGGATTAGAGCCAAGTTTTCTGAACAGGGATAAGTGGATGGAGGAGAACCCTCAGTCCTGCTGGGTTTGGAGCCCTTCCTCCAGTTTAGTAGTGTCTCCTCCAGAAGGTGTTTGAGTTCAGCAGTCCTCAGTCGCTCAAGGAGAACTTTTCCCAAGTACAGTCTTTCTACTGACCATGTGGTCCTGAGCTTTCCCCTGTGTCGGGCACTCCTCTTTTTGTAGGCAGACTGTATGGCGACAGTCCCAGAGCGCCTATGCAAATCGCTCTCTCTCGCCATCCTTCCCATGTGCTCCACTTTAGCATAAAATGTCCATTTCCTGGTATCACAAGAGCGCCCTATAACAGCCATTTGAGCCCTCAGTTCTTGAAGCTGTCTTCCTGCACTTTTCCCATTCAATGTAGTCGCAATTTCAGCTTCTTTGGGATTGAGTTGCGATTCTAGCTCCATTTCCAGAGAATGTCCTATCTTTTCAGCTTCCTCAGCTAAGGATTCTTCTGGCTTACATTCTGCAGTCCTACCTCTGTTTGTTGCCTGTTGGGCGATTGCAGGTTTGGCTAGTGCTTTCTTAGGTGGCTCTGTAACAGGGGACTTATCCCTGTTCACAAATGTGCCTCTAATTCAGCAGTGTGGTGTTAACTGCTGGTAGCAAATTAACTAACACCACCTGCCTGATTAGAGGTGGTAGAAAAAGCCTGCCTTTGAGACAGGAAGTAACTCCTTAGCTCTGACTGAGAGCTGAACTTGGGAGAGAGAGCAGAGATTGTCTTTGACTCTCACAACAGTCTTAAGCCCTGCCAGAAGAAACAGCAGAGCTGCTTACAAGACACAGGGAAAACTTCTGAACCTGAATGCTGACACACCCTGAGGGAAGGGAGCTGAACCAGAGAAGATTTTCCCTCCAAGGAACAGATAAGACTTTCATTATTAAGAGACTGCTTATATCTGCTTATTTCATGCTATATGTTTTGGGGCTGCGAGACATGCTTGACTTGGGGAGTTGTGAATTAATTGCATGGTATTTTCACTAGAAATACTCCCAAGTGAATAGAAGCTTTGTCCCCCCCCCCCCCCCCTGTGTTTGGATGATTTCCTGATGAAAAAGGAAAAGGCACAATAAAGCCTATTATAATTTCACCTTATAAAAGCCTCCAATTGTGTACAGTGGTGACACACTTTATTCTAACTCGGCTAGCTCCGCGAATTTCAGATTATCCCGGTTATGTGCGGTTTTGTATCGTTTTCGCCCGGAGTGTATTGCGTTATTTTCGCGCCCGTGATTTAAGCATTTTATTCCCGCTGTCTGCAATACTGCAATGCCGTGTAAAAACTCATGGGGGTGTTTGCGAGCTGTTGTCTTTGAAGTCTAATACCTTCGCGGTTCAACCTACGCTCAGTACACAGTCTGTGCGTGCGTGCGCGCGCAGTAATAGTAAAATTGCATATTTAATTTATTTTACAGTACAGTACTGTTCATGCTCGGACCCTGTTGGGGTGAAGTGAGGGGGTTCCTAACATCTGGGGGCAAAATAAATTTTATTTCTAGGTGCCCTACAACAGAAGTTCCCACACCAATAGTCCGTGAACTTGACCGAGGCCCTAAGTAGTTCCCACGCCAATTGCGCGAATATAATGTAAAATAATCCGTTCTGTGGGTCTGAGCAGGTTGTAATTCGCCTGGTCCTCATGCGGAAGGACCCTTGCCATAGTGGCAAAATATCAGCCTTCCACGACCCCCGGAACCGGAGATACCAAAAGACAGTTTAAAAGCACATTATCAAAGTGGCTTTTTTTTTCTGCCATGCAAGTCAATGGCAGAAACCTAAACTTTACCATTACCCTGACTCCATTCTGTTGCCACGAGAGGGTCGCAATTTGCCATGCAATCCTGCCGCAACTAGGACTACATGGGGACCAAATCTGAGCCCTCTAGGTTGAACAGAACCGGAGTTGTGGGTTCCAGGTTTCTGCTCATTCTGACTTAGCCGTTTCAAAGCTTTCTCCGCCATTACGCTCAATGGTAGGACCCTCCTCGCCGGCGTGACCCTTTCTCGCCGCCATTACTGCTCGGACCCTGTTGGGGTCAAGTGAGGGGGTTCCTAACATCTAGGGGCAAAATGAATTTTATTTCTAGGTGCCCTAGAACAAGTTCCCACGCCAATTGACCTATTTCCCACGCCAATTGCCCGCTCATTGCTCTTTTTTTACAATGTTGCCGATCTTGTCGCTTTGCAGTCAGGCAGTAAAAAAACAGTGCAGCAAGCCCCGAACATGTGTTACACTGTCAAAGGAGCAAATGGAAACAAAGTGAGGCAATTCAACATGTTCTTTTATTGGTGGAGTCAGTACAAAAACATTTATTTACAAACACTGTACAATGTTGAAACATTTAAAGTGCACAGCAATTCAAACCATCAACAGGTGTAGGGTTTACTGCTACAGTACAGGGCAACCTTGAAAACCGTGCCTGTTTGTGGCCCTCAGGGACTGGAGTCGTGCATGTCCTGTGTAAAAAAACCTCACAATAATACAGTACATACTGCAGCCTTTATTAAATTCTTGTGGCAGATTGAAATCGGAGAAACATTTACAAAACATTTGTAAAACATGGAGATACATGAAAAATGGACGTTTATACTGTATGAATATTAATTTAAAATATATAAACAGTATATACAGTATATAGAAAATCTACTGTTTGTTTTTGGTGCATGGGGCACAGGGAGTTAAAGTGACTTGCTTTTTATTTACTGTCTTTGGGGGTTGTATTTGGGGGTTTATTCATCAAATTATTATGATGAACTGTCTTTTGAAATTACAGTGCTGTTAACTATTTCAGCCACACACCTCCAGAGTCATTCATTTTCTGCAGTTGCAGTACTTTTGTCATTGTGTTTGTAATCCCTCCCTAGCCAAGCGTCAATCGGCTGAGTCACCCTATCCTACCAACCCCCTCTCTCCACTGGGTCGTTAATCTTCTGCATATTGCCATTGTGTTCTTAATCCGCCCATAGCCGAGCTACAAACACTCAGTACGCCTGCGTCTAATCACACCATCCCCCTCCCCCAACCCTTAGAGGCCTGTTTTGTTAACGGTAACGCTTTGGAAAATCCCCTCTCGAATTTGAAATGTTAACCTGATGTGCACAGCACTGTGAGAATTGAGAATAAACTGATATTTCATCACGAAGAAATAAATAGAAAGATAAAAATAATCATGAATAATACATACAGTACTGCAGCCTTTATTAAATTATTCTGGCAGATTGAAATCGGAGAAACATTTACAAAACATTCTTAATCATTGGTGCACTGTAGGGGTGGCTGTCAATGATTATGATTCGCAGGAAAGTGAATAAATATTTATTTTATTTTATCAGGAACCAAAAAATACAATATGGAATAATACATAATGCAGTCTTTATTAAGTTCTTTTGGCAGCTTGAAATTGGATAACCATTTGGAAAACATTTGTAAAACATGGGGAAACATGAGTAATGCACATTTATAAGAATTTTATTTAATACTACAGTATATACAGTACTGTAATGTACTGTATAATATATACACTGGCGACACACTTTATTCGAGCTTGGCTAGTCCCACGAATTCGGGTATACCCGGGTGTATTGAGGTTTGTGACTGTTTTCTGCCCGAGTACATTGAGTTATTTTCCAAGCAGGGATTGAAGCATTTTATTCCCGCTGGCTGCAATACTGCACAGTATATATATATAAACTGCATTACAATTCATGAATTTATGCCATCTGGTAGACACGCGAAGCATTGCAGCCTATTAAATCCTAATCATTATCATTTAACAGATCAGCCGCCCATCAGCCAGGCATGAACCCAGGCTGGGAAGGCAAATGCAACGGGGCTTGTCAGAGGTTAGGAGTGGCGCATTCCAGGTATCTGCCAGGTACATACCGGGTATTTGCTCGAATAAAGTGTGTCGGTGCAGTATACTATATACTGTATAGTAATATTATTTTTTCCGTCTTTCTCTTTTCCTCATTCTGTCTGCAGTACAGTAGTTCATTGAGAGAGGAGAGGTTTTGTGTACATCATTACTGCTGTTTATATACTGTACATTTGACTGTACAAGCAGAGTTGACTGTACACAACACCCCCACCTCCCCCTAGGCCACCCTTTTTCCTGAAACGACAAGAAAACCAAAAATTAGTGCAGTTACTGTACTGTATGTGCGTACTGTACTGTATTATGGCATTGTGTGATGTGTAGAACTACTGTAGGTGGCTGGTGCAGCTTTCTCTGGAAAGAAAAAAATGGAGCAGTTAGTAGGCAGTTACTGTAGTACTGTCAAACTAGTCTACTGTATACTGGAACTACTGTATACTCTGACTAGTGTTAAATTCTATGTACTGTACTGTAACCTGATGGCTGGTGCTGCTCTCTCTATAAAGAAAAAAATAACTACTGTACTGTATACTCTTACTATCTGGAAAGAAAAAATCTGTGCCATACTTACCTGTATCATACTGTACTTAGAATACTACAGCACAGTACTACTTTCCTGATGCTTGCCCATTACGCGCGATGACAATGGGCAACACAGTGGCAATATGGTCTATATATTTATTGCAGCGTTCCACGGTGAGTACATCGTTCCAAAAACTCATTATGCCTTTCACCAACTCGTACTTTTTGAGGGTTTCGCCACTTTCCGGATATGGTCCTTCAGCTGATGCCAGACCATTTCGATCGGATTGAAGTCTGGCGATCTGTCATTGGAAAGAAAGGACAATGGTTTAAGAGCTAAAAACAGTGGGGAACAAAAATGGGATACGGTCTACTGCACTTACTCCGCTGGCGCCTTCACCCAGTTGATGCCGCGCTCAAGGATATGCGCCGTTGACGCGGTGTGCTTGAGATCGTTGTCCTGGTAGAAGCGGTGACCATTGGGGAACTCGCGTGTGATGTATTGCACTATCTCGGGCACAATGTTGTCTTGGAAGAAAGCTTTATTCATGATTCCTATAGCAAGAAAAGAAAAGTGCTCAAAAAACTGCACAATAGTACAGTACAGTGCATACGGTAAGGCAACACTTTAACACTAGTCAAGTACAGTGCATTAGGCGAGATTATATTTGATAAATTTTACCTTCAAAGATGACAATGCATCCTAGTCCATGCCTAGAGATGGCACCCCACACATGCAGCTTCACAGGGTGTTTTGGCCGCGGCTTCAAAGATATGCGGCCTTTTTTGTGGAACGCTAATCTTGCAAATCTCTCCAGCGACACAGTAGACTCATCAGTGAAGATGCAATCCTGGAAAGTCTCCCCGCTGTCGATCCATGCCTGGGCCTGGAGCACTCTTTTGATTTTGTTTGCGTCCCGTATCATGGGGTACGCTCTGTAATGACAAGGAATAAAAAATGTTTGCGGCACAGTGCAGTACAGTTTGCTAAACAACACTTTTACCTCCTGTACTGTCCAGTACTAACCTCACACGTCCATATTTCCATCCAATACTGCGTCTCATCTTCTTTATGCTGCTCTCGGATACAGTCAGATTGTGCTTTTCCTGAAGAGTGTTTTTAACCCTTAATGCACTCCTCTCATCATTCTCCTCACTTATTTTGTCCACGAGAAGAGTTGTCTCCCTACAATGTAAAGAAAATATATTGTTTTATTAAAATGTATACTGCTGTACTACAGTATACTGTAAATATAAATAGACTAAATTTATTTACTGTTGTACTATAAATATACCGTAAGTATACAAAATAAATATACTGTTGTAATATAAATATAAATATACATCCTACAGTATATATACCGTTGTAAGATAAATAGAAATATACAAAAAATGTATACTGCTGTACTATAAATATAAATAGACAAAATATATATACTGTTGTACTATAAATATAAATATACAAAATAAATATACTGTTGTAATATAAATATAAATATACATCCTACAGTATATATACCGTTGTAAGATAAATAGAAATACTGTATACAAAAAATGTATACTGCTGTACTATAAATATAAATAGACAAAATATATGTACTGTTGTACTATAAATATACTGTAAGTATACAAAATAAATACACTGTTGTAATATAAATATAAATATACATCCTACAGTACAGTATATATACCGCTGTAAGATAAATAGAAATATACAAAAAATGTATACTGCTGTACTATAAATATAAATAGACAAAATATATACAGTATACTGTTGTACTATAATTATAAATATACAAAATAAATATACTGTTGTAATATAAATATAAATATACATCCTATACAGTATATACCGTTGTAAGATAAATAGAAATATACAAAAAATGTATACTGCTGTACTTTACATATGAATAGACAAACTACTGTATGTTATAATACAGTATAAATCAACAGAAATAACAACAGTATTACAGTAGATACAGAACTGTACTGTAGATGTACTGTACTGTATGAACAGTTTTCTATATTTTTTTGTTAAGTTTTATAAATATACTTACGCGTTTGTTAACCTTGGTGCCCTTTTACGGTCTCTGTTTTTTCCGTATGCATGATAGCTCACGGTGGTTAATGGCACAACGAGGTCAGAAGTAGCTAACCAGCGCTGGATATCTGCCATTCGGTGTCCGCTTGTGTACCTCTCCTTCATTCGCATGCTGAGATCCTTTGAAATCTTTTTAACAGGCATTGCTGCGAGTAGAAAGAAATACAAACACAAGAATGTATATTCGATGTTTAGTCGATGTGTATTCTATGTGCAGTCAATACACAAAATGGATGGTGTATTTATACGGTAATGACTCACATTAGAGTACGCCCACTTTCAACACCTGTACCTGGTCGCCATGCATAAAAGGTTACACACTTTGCATAGCCCACCACTTGATGATCTTTATCTGAACTTGCCCTTGTCCAGATAGTGCATTGTGCCACCTGCTTCCATGGAGCAACCCTGTTTCTATGGACGCAAGAACCCACTCACCTCTGCCGTGCCTGTCAAGCTGAAAAAGCGAAAGGCGGTTGCCGTTTCCATGCCAAGGGCAAAGCGACAGGCTAAGGCCAATAAAGAAAACCTTCTGCTGACCCCAAAGGTTAAGGGTTTTCTTAGACGTAAGCCTCATTATGTCAAGAAGATATACGGTGACGTACTCTCGACACAAAACGATGGGCAGCCAACCCATCGAATCCGCAGACCACTTCCTCCCATATGCTTCGACGACTCTGCTGTAGCTGTCCTGGAAATCTTCAGCCCGTCTTCTCCACCCCCCTCTTCTCCGGTTTCATCTGACGACGCTGCCGCCTCTGAAATCCACGGGTCACTGTCTCCTTTGCGCTTAGACGACTCTGCTTCTCGCCCGGAAATCCAAAGGTCACTTTCTCCATCCCTCTTTGACGACGCTGCCGCTTCTCCTCTACCGGGTATCCACAGGTCACCTCCTCCACTCTCCATCGATGCCGCTTCTGTCCATGGAACCCCCATCTCATCCTCCATTGCACCCATCCCCCCAGATGTCCAGACGCCATGCACAAGAAGCAGCTTGTTAGACCGGATGCTGAATGGGATAAGTGTGGATCTCCCCGGGAATTCTATTGTGCTAGCAAAGATAGATCTGCTTCTGGAGACAATGCTAAATGTGGAGCAACGGATGCTACAAATGGAACAACGGATGGATCGACGGATGGAGAAGATAGAGGCTGACATTGCGGGCATACATTATTTGTTCGGTGCTAATGCCCCTGTTTCCCCAACGCCGGAGCTGGGGGGTGACATGGATGTGATGAATGAGACCCTTCCATCACCAAGCGCACCCCCTCCACCAGAAGATGTAGTGTACCAGTACATGTATGCCGTTGAGGACATGACAACCCCGTCAAGACCACGCCAGGAGACAACACGGCGACCACGACCAGAGGAAAGCTTCCTCCCAGACAACCTACCATCGCCCGTCACCTCAAGCACACCCGTTCCCAAAAGACCTACACCCGCTCGCATCGAAACGGTGCCCGACATCACCCTGTGCGATCTGCCACCGGCACTCAGGGAGAAGTATAGGGTGAAGAGTGCTGGTATACCCCACAAGTATGCCTTGTTCATTTTTAAGCACCACGTTCCCTACTCGTTGTACTGCGAGTGGGCCTTCAAAGTGAACTACGATGGGAATCGCGTACAAAAAGGCGCTTCCTGTCAATTGAAGGAAAAACATTGTGGAAGAAATGCGGCGCTTTTATGCAGTTACAGATCCTGTAATGAAAGACGTAAGAGACTGCATTAATGGCGTTTTGCGCCATGCAAGGAATCGGCCATGGCTGGACAATGTGGAGGACTTTCAGTGAGACCATACTGTTGTGCTGAACTGTATTGTACTGTACATGTTTTGACCTTCAGTACTTGCTGTACTTAAACAAAGGAGATGTTGTTGTGTGTTTTTTTACACAGTACATGCACAACTCCAGTCCCTGAGGGCCGCAAACAGGCACGGTTTTGAAGGTTGCCCTGAAAACCTGCCCTGTTTGCTGCCCTCTAGGACTGAACTGGTGCAGGTCTGACTGACAGTGTTGCGCACCATCCCTGTGTTTCTTTAATAAAGGAGATGTTACTGTACTTAAAATGCTTCAACATTGTATTTGTAAATAAATGTTTTTGAACTGACTGCACCACTAAAAGAACATGTTGATTTGTCTTACTGTACTGTACATTGTTTCCATTTGCTCCTTTGATAGTACTGTATAACAAAATACAGAGTAACAGATGTCGAGGCTTGCTGCACTGTTTATTTACTGCCTGATCGCGCAATTGGCGTGGGAACTAGGGCAATTGGCGTGGGAAATTCTGTTCTAGGGCACTTAGAGATACAATTCATTTTGCTTATAGATGTTAGGAACCCCCTCACTTGACCCCAACAGGGTCCGAGCAGTAATGGCGGCAAGAAAGGGTCACGCCGGCGAGGAGGGTCCTACCATTGAGCGTAATGGCGGAGAAAGCTTTGAAACGGCTAAGTCAGAATGAGCAGAAACCTGGAACCCACAACTCCGGTTCTGTTCAACCTAGAGGGCTCAGATTCGGTCACCATGTAGTCCTAGTTGCAGCAGGATTGCATGGCAAATTGTGACCCTCTCGTGGCAACAGAACGGAGTCAGGGTAATGGTAAAGTTTAGGTTTCTGCCATTGACTTGCATGGCAGAAAAAAAAAGCCACTTTGGTAATGTGCTTTTAAACTGTCTTTTGGTATCTCCGGTTCCGGGGGTCGTGGAAGGCTGATATTTTGCCACTATGGCAAGGGTCCTTCCGCATGAGGACCAGGCGAATTACAACCTGCTCAGACCCACAGAACGGATTAGTTTACATTATATTCGCGCAATTGGCGTGGGAACTACTTAGGGCCTCCGTCAAGTTCACGGACAATTGGCGTGGGAACTTCTGTTCTAGGGCACCTAGAAATAAAATTCATTTTGCCCCCGATGTTAGGCACTGTATACCACTGTACAGTATACTGTAGAAGACACATAATGAAACGATACTGAACATGTAGAATAAATGCATAATTTTATTTTTTCGGGTTTATTACACAGTATACTGTACGGCCGGAAAACATCAGCATACAGTACAATATTATCCATCGAAATCCCCCCATTAGCCATTTTCTTTTCTGAGGAAAAACAAAAAGAAAAGTTTTAATGTACAGTAATGGTCAGCCCCCTAAAGAAGTACCCAGCCAGCCCCACCAAAATAATACGGCAACAATACAGTACTCACCATAGAATTTCCCATTCAGCTGGCGCCGGCGCTGGTCCACTGCCAGTCCAGCTTTCTTCATCATCCACGTCGATAGTTTGCAGCGGGACTAGTCCACCTGTAGTCAGCTGGTGAGGCTGGAAATCGCTTAGGTACATGCAAGCTTCATCAAAACTGCACGCAAAATCCGACTCAGGCTCAGGGTTGTCACTGACGGTGGGACCGTCATTGGAAGCCGGTGCTGGTGCTGGTGCATTGCTTGGCAGCGACTGTCGTTTCTTAGTTGGTTTTAACATGACCCTTCGCCTTTTGCTGCCTTCATGATCATAGATACAGGAAAATGCCAGTGATACACACCAATACCCTCCAACAAATTGTGGCTCAATCCGATGAAAACAGGGGTTGCTAAATAACATTTTCCTTACTGCACACTTCCACGTATGAGGAGCTGGCGAAAATTTGTAAAAGTCATAGTTTTCGAAAAAATACTGATAAATTTGAGCAACTGTTGCCATCTTATCATCTGTTGCATTAATCGCGGCCCATACTGCTGCGACACACTTTATTCAAGCAAATACCCAGTATGTACCTGGCAGATACCTGAATGCGCCGCTCCTCACCTCAGACAAGCCCCGTTGCGTTTGCCTTCCCAGCCATGGTTCATGCCTGGCTGACGGGCGGCTGATCTGTTAAATGATAATGATTAGTATTTAATAGGCTGCAATGCTTCGCGTGTCTACCAGATGGCATAAATTCATGAATTGTAATGCAGTATATATATATATATACTGTGCAGTATTGCAGCCAGCGGGAATAAAATGCTTCAATCCCTGCCTGGAAAATAACGCAATGCACTCGGGCAGAAAACAGTCACAAACCTCAATACACCCGAGTATACCCGAATTCGTGGGACTAGCCGAGCTCGAATAAAGTGTGTCGCCAGTGTATCAAATACGCGTAACTTCTGTCGGGTTTTTGGAAAGCGGGCTGCACTTGAACACTCATGGTGGGCGGCGGGTCTCTGGAGAATACTGTAACTGAAACTGGTCTTTGTCTTTCTTTAATATGAAAAGCCTAAATTGATACATTTTTGCAACTCTTCATTCAGTCTCAAGGCCAAGGCCAAGTTACAATGGCACACTGTGGTACAGTATCTTTTTTAAACGAAACACCTGCAAGCCGACACATTACTGATTCGGCGCATTACAATTCATGAATTTCTGCCATCTGGCGGACACGCGAAGCATTGTAGCCTATTAAAATCCGAACCATTATCAATAAACGCATCAGCCGGGCATGACCCGTGGCTGGGAACGCAAGGTGAACGCGGCATGTGCCAGGTGAACAGCATCGCATTCCAGGAACAAGCCAGGGACAAACCGGTGATTTGTTAGAATAAAGTCTGCCGCAGCAGTACCTCTGTGAACGTCCGTCTACATTTGGTGTCCGAGGTGGGACAAGAGGCGTCCTTGTAGTTAAAAAGGACCGGAGATTTTTATGTGAATTTTTTTGTTTATGCTTTTTGCCTACAAACAGTCTGAGAAACTTAGAGAAAAAAAAAAAACTTTACTACCAGCTCTCCTCTATATCCACGATCAGCTGTTGGGAGAGGACTACAGTACCACTTACCACTGAGGGAGAGTGACCCAGACATTACCAACTGTACCCAAGGTCCCGGTTCCATTGTGTGGTAACATCTACTGTGCCTTATAACATGCCTGCTTGTTTTTAACTTAATGTACGCAGAACCTTGAACATTTATTTTGTTCCACTATGAGCATTGTGCGCTGTGTTTTTTCTTTATCTTCTAGTGTATAAGGGTGTTGAGCCCCCTTCTAAGATAGCTGCAGACGCTCTCTATGCCAATCAGGTTGTTTTTATATATGCACTTCTAATCACTTGTGTGGTGATATTGGATTCTAGTTGGTTTGCATAATTATTATTTTTTTTTTTCAACTTTGTTTTTATTAGTTTTTTGTGCATACACATCATAGAAAACAGGATGTTGTCAATTGTATCAGGTATACACCAAACTTACAGGAATACTTTACAAGTAACGGACGAACATTGGGGGGACCACAGGACAGTACACAGACAGACTGACAACATCTAAGGACAAGGAAAAAGAGGGGGGAGGGGGGGGGGAGGGATGGGGGGGAGCGGCCTGGGAGAAGCGCTGATTCCACGTTTCGCAGGAGTCTTTCACCACCACTGCCTTTGCTCTGCTCCAGTTCACCTCTCAGAGGAGCTCAAATCCGGATCACATCAGATTTTCATTGGTCGGTGAATCGATTCACCACTGTACCGCGGGGGGAGCCCTACTGTCCGATCGTCCCGTCCGGCTCCCAGCCCAACATCCAAGGAGAACCCACCTATCACTATCAAAGCCATATTGTGGCCTCATTCATCCCCTGAATATCAGTCTGGGCAAGCCATAATGACCATACTTTTTCAAATTTGTCGGCTGAGTCGTTAACTAAACTTGTTAACTTCTCCATTCTACAAATGAACCAAATTCTGTTCCTGATTTTATCAATAGAAGGAATTGCATTCTGATTCCACAGTGCTGCGGTCTCGCACCTCATAGCGGTAGCAAAATGTGCTATCAGCTTGTTACCCGATCTAGATACCTCGTTTGTAGGTTTACCTAATAAAAATAGCCACGGGTCCAGCTGTATTGTGAGCCCTAAGAAGATCCTCTGCAGCCAATCGCGGATCTGGGTCCAGACCGGCACTAATCTCGGGCAAGACCACAGCATGTGCACCAGATCCCCCTGTTCCCCGCACCGCCTGGGGCAGAGCGGGGAAGCCCCCCGGACGAATTTAGCTAATCTGATTGGGGTGAGATACCACCTTAATAATACCTTATATGAATTCTCCTTCAATGTCGTGCATATGGAGCTCGAGGCCGCAGCTTTGAACACCGCAGCCCAGTCCTCGTCCTCTAGTTGTGTCTGGAGATCCTCTTCCCATTGTGTCACGAAGCAGGGTCTGACTGTCCTGTCCGAGCCAGTATTCACCACCTCTCTGTACAAGGCAGAAATCAGTCCCCGCGTGTCTGCTCCGCGCACGCAGAGCTGTTCAAATTTAGTCAGCGGTGGTCTCACCGGGTATGCGTTATAAAATGCCCGAACCTGGAGGTACCTCATAAAATCAGTGTTAGGTAAGTCCGTTTCTGACTGTAATAGTTCAAAAGATTTGATCTTGCCCTTAACCTCCAGGTCCTTCAATCGACTAATCCCTAATTGCCGCCAGCGCGGGAAGCATTTTTCTGCCAGCCCAGGAGCAAAGTCCGGGTTGCCATATAAAGGAGTCATCAGTGTGTGTTTGGAGGTCAAAGAGCAGCTACTTTTGGAAGCCTCCCAGACCGAGAGTGAGTTGAGCACAGAGGATAGTGGAATAAGCATATCCTTCACCCGTGTCCTCGGGTACCAGATTAGGTCCCTGAGCTCAAGCGGGGCGCACACCTCCTTCTCCAGTGCCACCCACCTCCTGAGCCCCGGGTCCCCATGCCACTGCGTGATTTGGCACAATTGTGCCGCTTTATAGTAGGATATGACGCTCGGAACTGCTAGACCACCAGCTTCCTTGGCTTTTTGCATAATTTTCCCTTTAATCCGTGGTTTTTTATCTTTCCAAATAAATTGATAAATAGCTTTTTGGAGCCCTGCAATGTCTGCTCTGACCACGGCAACCGGGAGAGTTTGGAACAGGTATAGAATTCGGGGAAGGATGTTCATCTTGACACTATAGATCCTCCCCAACCAAGAAATACCATATGCCTTCCACTCCTGCAGCTCTTTTTTGAGAGTCCTCAACAGTATGGGATAGTTAGCCGAATATAAGGAGCTCGCCTTTTTTGTGATCTGCACTCCTAGGTATTTCATGGCGGATGGACGCCATCTAAACTCAAAGTTGAGTTCTATCAGCTTCTCCATTTCTCTTGGCATGTATAGGCTTAAGGCCTCTGATTTAGCTTGATTTATTTTGAAGCCAGAGATCTGGGCAAAACGCTCTAGAAGCTCGAACAGATTAGGCAGCGAGATAAGCGGCTTGGCAAGGGTTAGAATGATATCATCCGCGTACAGAGCCACTTTGTGCTCCTGCGAATGGATCTGTACCCCAGCGATATCAGCGTTGCTCCGAATTTGTGCTGCGAGTGGTTCGATGCATAAGGCGAATAGCAGGGGCGAAAGCGGACATCCCTGTCTCGTACCACTTTTAATTGGGAATAGTTCCGAGGGGAATCCCTGGTGAACTACTCTGGCTGATGGTGCCGTATATAGTGCTTTGACAGACTGTTGGAATTTGCCTCCAAACCCAAATGCGCCAAGCGTGGACTCCAGGTATGGCCAATCAATCCTGTCAAAGGCCTTTTCCGCGTCTAAGCTTAGGGCCACACCCCGAATCTCATTGGCTCCCATAAAGTCTATTATATCCACAATTCTTCTAGTGTTGTCGGCCGCTTGTCTACCTCTAATGAAGCCAACTTGATCCGGGTGGATGAGCCCTGGCAGGATTACATTTAATCTATTGGCCAGCAATTTAGCGTAGATTTTTACATCTGTGTTAATTAATGATATTGGCCGGTAACTTTGGCAGCGAGTGGGATCCTTGTCCTCTTTATGAATTACCGAGATTGACGCCTGGAGCATCTGTCCCGGAAAGGGCTCTCCCGCCAACACTCCATTAAACAGCTGGAGCATGTGTGGAGCTAAGACTCCGATAAATTTTTTATAGTACAGGTTGGAGAACCCATCCGGGCCTGGGGCTTTTGATGCTTTTAAGTTTTTTACTACCGCCTCTAGTTCTTCCCTCGTGAAGTCTCGTTGAAGAGCCTCTCGCTCCTTTCTGTTTACTTGTGGCAAGGCTGCGTCTGCTAGGAATTTCTGTAGATTACTTCTTGTCCTAGCATTGTGAACTACCTTCTCTCCATTATATAGCTGTTCGTAGAATTTCGCAAACTCCCCTACTATGACTTTAGGGTTTGAGGAACTCTGGCCTCCTGCTGTCGTAATAGATTGAATGTTAAAATTTGGTTTCCTATTACGGAGTCTGGTGGCTAGCATAGTGTCCGGTTTGTTAGCTTTCTCATAGAACTTCCTCTGCGTCCAACTCATGTCCTTCTCCGCCCGGGAAGTAAGGAGGAGGTTTAGCTGGATTCTAACATCCTTCAACTCCCTCAGGGCATCATCTCTTCCTGTTCGGTTATGTAGGATAGAGAGCTCATGTAACCTGTGATAAAGCTGGGATAATTTGGCTTCCTTTTTCTTTTTCCTATTTGCCGCTATGCCGATTAATACCCCCCTAATCGTGGCCTTATGAGCCTCCCATAACAGTGAGTGGGATTCCACACTGCCACTATTTATCCGGAAATAATCTGATATTTCAGATTTCACTTTGGTTTGGATCTCCGGGATTTTTATTATTGATTCATTTAGCTTCCAGTTTGCTCCTGGGCTGGCATTATTCAATTGAATGCATCTCAGCTCTACCGATGCATGGTCCGACCAAGTAATATCATGTATGCTTGTATCGGAAATTTGTGGGACCATTCTGCCCGATACAAAGAAGTGGTCAATCCTACTGTAGCTGTCATGAGGGTGGGAGTAGAAAGAATAACTGCGGTCTCCCTGGTGCTGCTCTCTCCATATGTCCACCAGGCTAGTCTGTTTGAGGCCTTTCAGTAGTGAGATATTCCCTTCTCTCTTATTATTTTTTTGGGACGTAGATCTGTCTACCTTTGCATTCATGACTGTGTTAATGTCACCACCTAGAATTATTTGTCCCTCAGCCCATAGCTGAAGCTTCTGAAAGAATGTGTTGTAAAAGTCTATTTGACCTTCATTTGGTGCATATATACACGCTAAGGTAATTCTGACCTGCTTAAGGAGCCCGACCAGCACCAGGTACCTTCCCTTTGGGTCCCTTTTAACCTTTTCAACCTGGAAGGGGGTGTGATTTTGAAACAGGATAGCTACACCTTTCTTTTTCTCTGCCCCTGATGCTAAGAAGAACTTCCGAAAGCTAGAATCGAGGAATTTCGGATTATTACGCGAGCTGAAGTGAGTCTCCTGTAGGAAGACCACGTCAGCCCCTCTCCTCTTGAACTCAGTGAAAGCGACTCTTTGCTTGCGTGGACTGTTGAGCCCTTTTGCGAGATAAAAATTACCTCCATTTTATGTAGTAGTGTCTGTGTGGACCTAATATGTAAGCCGATCTGATCTTACCCCAGACCCTGGACATGTTCTGTTCGTGAACTTTGTAGTGTAGACTCCAGAAGCGCCTGTTCAACCCACCGCCTGTTGGGACTGGAGAGGGAAAGGGAAATAACATGAGGGAGGAATACAAACATATAACACATATAAACATCATGAGAACCGTATTGGTCTTAAGAGACCTCGGGTTCAATGCCCGGAGGAGATATTTTCTCCCTGGACCCTCCTCCCCCCTGGTCCCTCTCTGTGGCTTCCAGAACTCGCCACAGATCTCCGGGTCAGAACCAGGTAGGTGGGATATGACCCCCCTCCTGGCGCGGATGCACATGCCTGCAGGCAGAGTGGTGGCTGCACTCCTCCCCGCTGGCCGCTCTGTGCGTTTCAAAACCTAGCAACTGTCTTCACTTCTATCTATTTTATTAACTCTTATTAACCCAAACTTAATCTTTTAACTACCTTGAGCTCTAATCGTGAGCTCTTATCTTTTATCTAAAACTGAAACTACAACTTCACACCCTGTGCTCCTCCTGCTCTTTCGACCGCTGACTGCTTCTACCTCACCCCATCTATTCCTCCCTGCTTCCAGGCTCGGGTGCTCTCCCCCTCTCCCCCTCCCCCTGGGATCATACCCAGCCCCTCGCTGCCGCATTTCTGTTATCCCTAGTGGGAGTCCTCTGCTTGCATCACTCCTGTACCCTTCTGTCCTCAATCATGTTCCTATTTCCCCTATCTACTCTATAGTATATATACTCTGTATACGATAACTTGCTACTATACTATGCTGTATGTATGACTGCTATGCATGTATATGCTATCTTCTCCCCTTTGCCTCCTGTCACTGATGGGGGCCTTCGCCTCCCCCTCCCCTCCCCGCCCCCCCCCCGTTCAGGTGCATCCCCTCCTCAAGCGGCCAGGCAGCCTCCTTCTGCACCGCTAGGTCTTTCCTGAGGAGTTCCGCATGCCCCGTGGTCGCTTCCCTGGCGGAGGAGCTCGCGTACCCCCGCCAGAGGGGATCGCTGCACTTCCTGCTAGTCGCCTCTCATCTGACGTCCTCTTGTCGTCTACCAGGGCTATTAGCCGCGCCTCTCCTCTAGCTCTCGCGAGAACGGTTCCCGTGACGTCACCGGTGTGGGCGTGTTAGTCTCATTCCGCGGCGGGCTGCCAGGACGAGAGGGCTGGATCGGGGGAGGCTCCCTGGGCGGATCCAGCCGGCAGAGCAGACCTTCTCGCCGAAACCCCCGCCGCCATTGTAGAGCTCGCGCCCTTCCGTCCTTCTTCTTCACCAGTAGGTAGAAATCCGCCATTTTGGGGACCCATGTGCTATGGCCATCTGCTGAATGCTGCCATCTTCGGTAGCGGGACGACTCTGGATCCTCGGCAGTCTCACGGTAGGGGGATTTCTGGCGTAGCCTGTGTGTCAGGGTGTGTTTAAACTGCGCAACGGGCGCAACTGCAGCTCGCGAACGTTATAGTGTCTCGCATTTACGGGCTGTTCCCTCTTCCCCCCTCCTTGCTTATTCTCCTCTCCGGCGTGGGAGAGGTGCCCTGCTTTCCTGGCGGGGAGACCGTCCTCTTCCTCTGCTGGGCTCCCTCCGCCCCATTGTCCTGTGGTCCCCGCACTCCCAGTTTTTTAAGGAAGGCTGCCCCTTCTGAGGGGTGCTTGAGCACCTGCGGTCTGCCGTTTTTAATGACTACTAGGGCGAATGGGAATGCCCAGCGATAGCGCACCTCGTTGTCCCTTAGGGCCTTGGTTATGTGCCCTACTGCTCTCCGTCTGGCCAACGTTAGAGGGGACAGATCCTGGAAGATCAGAAGGGTAATCCCCTCGAAGGTAATGTGTGGGGTGGCACGGGCTATTCTGCTCACCTCTTCTTTGACAGAGAAGTAGTGGAGCCGGAGGATCACGTCCCTAGGGGGGTTGGAGGGCACAGGCCTGGATCGTAAGGCCCTATGGCATCTGTCCATCCTAAAGTCTGAGGCCGGGCTGCCTGGTAGGATTGAGGCCATCCAGCGGGATAGTAAAGCTTCTGGGTCCAGAATTTCTTCTGGGATCCCCCGAACTCTGAGGTTGTTTCTTCTATCCCTATTCTCCCCGTCCTCTTGTCTGGCTTCCAACTCTGCCACTCTCTGTTCCAGCGCCTGTACCCGGGAGTTTGTCTCCTTTTGGGCATTGGAGCTAGCGTCCATGCGCTCCTCCAGGTCGTTGGTCCTCGTCCCTATTTGTACCAGGTCGTGCCTGAGCCCCTCCACCTCTCCTCTGAAGAAAGATTTGAGATCGATTAATAATCGTGATATTTCTTTTTTAATGACTTTTGTTTGCTCTGCTGCCGCTCTGGAGCCCTCCGCGTCTTGGGCTGAATCTGAATCAGATACTGCCGACATCTCTGCAGTCCCTGCCTTGCTTTGGCCGGTGAAGTAGGCCCTGACATCTGACTTGCGTCGGGTCTTTTGTCTTGTAGCTGCCATCCTTTTTTGGGGCTTATTATCCTGACTGGTAAGGGTTTAGACAGCCGTCGCTATGTTTTTTTTCCCGAAAATGCTGGTTTTGCTAGTGATTAATTGCTTTATTGTGCCGGCGGTTGGTGGAGCTGTGTGTCTATGCAGCCATCCTCAACCAGCCGCGCATGCGCATCCCTTTGCATAATTATTTTAGTGGATGTATTCTAGTAGTGCACTTTATTGTTTTTCTTTTTTGTGCAAGCCGTAATACGGCCTACCTGCAAGAAGCCGGCGAACTTCCTCTGGATAGCCTAGCCATCCATCACCTCCTTTTGGAAGAGTGTTGCAAGATATTGGCACAAGACCGTCATGGAGATCTCTTCAATCTGCTACCGGGATTGACAGAGATTCCACCAGGGGGAGTGAAGCGCCCCCGACCGAGACGAAGCCGATCACCTCTTCTCCCTTGAGAGTACGCCCGAGGAAGTCACCCAAGGAGGCTACATGCTGGTGCCCGAATTGCGGGATTGGACCTGCAAGATTCCGGGAAGAATCAAAGTGTTCGTCCAAAATATCTCTCCATATCCCATGGCCTTTGATCATGGCCGAAAATTGGGGCGAAAATACCATGTCACCCCCATAGAGACAATACCGCTGCAGTGTTCGAGCAGTCAACCGAGCTGACATTCAATTTCCGAGACTCAACCCTGTCGGCCGAGTGGAAAGACCGACTAACGGACAAATTAGAAGAACGCCGGCCGTACTCTCCACAAGTCAGATGGACGTGGGCTGCAGCCGAAATGCAAAACACACCATCAGGCTGAGTGATATTGCAATATGGAAAATAGCTGAAGCGCTCAAATGCAGGTATATCTCAAAATGATAATAAGCCAGACCACTGTACCAGGGTACTAACAATTGATATAGTACCTATTGTGTCATATAATGGGTACTATCCTCCTGAAGATAGGTGGTGTGTGGTGCAACCCACTCACCATCAGTCTCATTGGCAGGTTCCCCTGAAAAATATGCAAATACTCACATCCTGGTAGGGCAGGCAGGCAGGCTGTGCAGCTACTCAATGCAATACAGGGAAAAGGGAGACCAAAAAGCGCACCAGCACAAACGGAGCAGGAAGAAACCAGGACAAAAAAAATGATTAAAAGGGCACTTTAATGTGGCAAAAGACCCATCCCCTTTGGATGGGTCTTTTGCCACATTAAAGTGCCCTTTTAATCATTTTTTTTGTCCTGGTTTCTTCCTGCTCCGTTTGTGCTGGTGCGCTTTTGGTCTCCCTTTTCCCTGAGTGATATTGCCGCGGAACCAAAAAAACACGACTGGCGTTTGAGACAGTGTGTATGAAATAATTCAGTAAAGAATATATATATGATAATAGTGACCCCCTGTGGTGAATAGCAGAAATAACTCTCCAACCAAAGGACAGTTCACACAAAATAGAACATTAGGTGAAGTGATAATAATAGTTAGAAAAAATCAAAAGTGACCCCACTCAACCTTCACATATGTAACGAACTTTCCCCCACCCCCTGGGAGATGTGGGGCTACGGTGTATGTATGGTGCAATACATGGCGGCTCACAGGAGGCCTGAGCCTCCGCTGCTGGGAGACTGGGGTCTATCCTGGAACGATGCTCGTTAGCATCTCCACCTGTGCGGGATTCTATAGTGTTGAATGATCCCGTACAGGACCCACATACAATATACACACTTGGTAAAAGATAATTGTTTACTGTATGTGAACAACTACTGGTGTACAGCCTACCCATCAAGCCACGCACGGCTGTAACCTATCACCATGATCCCCCAACACCACGTCCACACCCCATAGGATATACCATCCCCAAAGTGCTGAGGTGCTCTTGGACACCGAACCTCCCTAGTGTCCCCAAGACCCAACCTACCCAAATTTGTGAAACAGCACTTCCCCCATTAAAGTGTTGAGTTGGTGCACTTGGTGGATAAAGGTACCTGCCGGGTGTGTCCACACCCGGGCGCGCAGATGATGAAGATAGGATCCACGAATCCACGAGGTCCTCCGCAAAACCTCTGCATTGAGTGGTATCTTGCGTGGATGGCGCCACCATAGAGAGAGTCTCTTGGTGGCCGGTGTCTGGTCCCAGAGCACCTGAGGCCAGGAAGCAGCCGCGTCCTGGCTGTGTCCCTCACTATAATGCTACAGGGGCAGTGTCCCTATCTGAGGTGAATTGGGGCCTAGCTGGGGCCTAAAGGGGTCACTGAACCCCTGCACATGCACACCCTACCCTTCTGGTGTCCCAGCTATGACTGGCATGGTCCTTAGCGCGCCAAATGTATAAATGTCACTGAACAGGGAATCCTGCAACCCCATTGGCTGATGTGCGACACCTGACTACAGCCCCCAGGGCTGCTGGGGATTGTAGTTACCCATGCAGAGCTATACTGTGTAGGGCACCGTTCGTGCTGCTACTGCGCATGCGTAAAATGGTATTGAACGCTGGGCCCTCTCTGCGCATGCGCGAACCTCTGCAAATTGCACTGTG